>NC_060185.1:60622479-60802479 GCF_021184085.1 Oncorhynchus gorbuscha
AGAAGAGAGTTATTGCTGAAGGTTTGTTGTTGTGGGGGGAATATGGATAGAGGGGAGATAGGGGTCCATGGGGGGGTTCAGTGGGTCCGAGGAAGGGTTACGGAGGAGGGGGATTTTGTGGACGGCAGGTCACTCCTGGGCTGGTACTGTGTTCTGAAGGACCGGTGCTTGAACAGATCCAGATCGAACCGGATCAAACCGGAACCCCAGTGTCAATCTGCCTGAGGTCGGAGAGGAGGGTTGGTGGTGATGACGATGGTGGGAGGAGAGGGTGGGGTTGTTGGTTTCCAGGGGTGACGGAGGAATGTTGGGGTGCTATTGGTCAGAGGGGATGTCTCTGTCTGCCTCTGCCTTGCTGGGTTGCCCTGGCGATGAGGTGTGGGGGGGGTGGGACACAGGGGCGATGGCGTGAGCCAGGGCCTCTACCCCTGCTCCCGCCCCCGTCAGACCCCCTGCTGCTACGCTGATCAGACCCACAGGAAACCTGACGTGTAGAGAGAGCGAGAGAACGTATCAGGACCTTGTTCAGGAGGGAACAACATTGCAGCACATTCATCAACAACCAAATCTACTGTGAAGAACAGATATCGTATTTTGCATAAAATGAAATATAATTATAATAATCACGATACACTTCCTGACTTGGTTGTCCTCCTGTGCTCACCTTAACCGCTGAGGGTCTCACCTGTATGCACCGCCTCCGTTGAGTTCAGGGTGGACTGTTGCAGCCTCCATACTGGGCCACTGGGACGCTGCCATCAGATATTCCTTATTCACACAGTTCTTCAGACTGTCTGGGATACGCCCTAACAGAGGACAGACAGGGGACAAGGGCTTAGCGTGTAAATCCCCCAATCTCCGTTTTAATAACCAGGATACCATTTTCGGGTACAAGCCACTCAGGGTGTCTCCTGCACATGCAGCTATTTTTTTATATATTTTTTTTTACCATTTTAAACTCTCACAATATTGATTAGCATTTTTCTTGTGTGCAAAAAAGAGTGTCGGTAAGATATAACACCAGCCCACTCTAGAACCTCAAAAGATGCAGCCATACTCAAGCTACATAAAGCCACTGAAATAATCAATTCATCACTACGTAATAACTAATAATACAAAGTTAGGATGGCGATGGAAGCCCAGGCGGTGTCAACTAGCTGAAGCTGAGTGTTAGGGGTCTTACCAGTGATGGCACGGCGCACCTCCCTGGCAGCCTCCTCTCTGGCCTCGATGGAGGCCTGCTCACTGTACCAGGACGTGTGGGGGGTACAGATGAGGTTGGGAGCATCCTTCAGAGGGCCCTGGGAGAAACTACAACAACAGAGAGAGGGTTAGAGGGGGAAAGGGAGGGGGTTGCATGGTCAAACAGACTTGTGGGGGTTCGAAATCGGGCTAGGATCCTTCAGTGGGCTGTGTGTGTCAGAAGGGCTCTGTCTCGTGAACGACTGAATGTCCAGTGTGTGTGTGTGTGTGTACCTGAAGGGCTCTGTCTCATGAATGACTGAACGTCCAGTGTGTGTGTGTACCTGAAGGGCTCTGTCTCGTGAACGTCTCAACGTCCAGTGTGTGTGTGTGTGTGTACCTGAAGGGCTCTGTCTCGTGAACGACTGAATGTCCAGTGTGTGTGTGTGTGTGTGTGTACCTGAAGGGCTCTGTCTCGTGAACGACTGAATGTCCAGTGTGTGTGTGTGTGTGTGTGTGTGTGTGTGTGTACCTGAAGGGCTCTGTCTCGTGAACGTCTCAACGTCCAGTGTGTGTGTGTGTGTACCTGAAGGGCTCTGTCTCGTGAACGACTGAATGTCCAGTGTGTGTGTGTGTGTGTGTGTGTGTGTGTGTGTGTGTGTGTGTGTGTGTGTGTGTGTGTGTGTGTGTGTGTGTGTGTGTGTGTGTGTGTGTGTGTGTGTACCTGAAGGGCTCTGTCTCGTGAACGACTGAATGTCCAGTGTGTGTGTGTGTGTGTGTGTGTGTGTGTGTGTGTGTGTGTACCTGAAGGGCTCTGTCTCGTGAACGACTGAAAGTCCAGTGTGTGTGTACCTGAAGGGCTCTGTCTCGTGAACGTCTCAACGTCCAGTGTGTGTGTGTGTGTACCTGAAGGGCTCTGTCTCGTCAACGACTGAACGTCCAGTGTGTGTGTGTGTGTACCTGAAGGGCTCTGTCTCGTGAACGACTGAACGTCCAGTGTGTGTGTGTACGTGAAGGACTCTGTCTCGTGAACGACTGAACGTCCAGTGTGTGTGTGTACCTGAAGGGCTCTGTCTCGTGAATGACTGAATAACCAGTGTGTGTGTGTACATGAAGGGCTCTGTCTCGTGAACGACTGAACGTCCAGTGTGTGTGTGTGTGTGTGTGTACCTGAAGGGCTCTGTCTCGTGAATGACTGAACGTCCAGTGTGTGTGTCTGAAGGGCTCTGTCTCGTGAATGACAAAACGTCCAGTGTGTGTGTGTGTGTGTGTGTGTGTGTGTGTGTGTGTGTGTGTGTGTGTGTGTGTGTGTGTGTGTGTGTGTGTGTGTGTGTGTGTGTGTGTGTGTGTGTGTGTGTGTACCTGAAGGGCTCTGTGTCGTGAACGACAAAACGTCCAGTGTGTGTGTGTGCGTGTACCTGAATGGCTGTCTCGTGGACGACTGAACGTCCAGTGTGTGTGTGTGTGTGTGTACCTGAATGGCTCTGTCTCGTAAACGACTGAACGTCCAGTGTGTGTGTGTACCTGAATGGCTCTGTCTCGTGAACGACTGAACGTCCAGTGTGTGTGTACCTGAATGGCTCTGTCTCGTGAACGACTGAACGTCCAGTGTGTGTGTACCTGAATGGCTCTGTGTCGTGAACGACAAAACGTCCAGTGTGTGTGTGTGTGTACCTGAATGGCTCTGTCTCGTAAACGACTGAACGTCCAGTGTGTGTGTGTACCTGAATGGCTCGGTCTCGTGAACGACTGAACGTCCAGTGTGTGTGTGTACCTGAATGGCTCTGTCTCGTGAACGACTGAACGTCCAGTGTGTGTGTACCTGAAGGGCTCTGTCT
This sequence comes from Oncorhynchus gorbuscha, assembly GCF_021184085.1. Taxonomy (NCBI): domain Eukaryota; kingdom Metazoa; phylum Chordata; class Actinopteri; order Salmoniformes; family Salmonidae; genus Oncorhynchus; species Oncorhynchus gorbuscha. Next base: position 60,625,500 of record NC_060185.1, read on the forward strand.
CGTGAACGACTGAACGTCCAGTGTGTGTGTACCTGAAGGGCTCTGTCTCGTGAACGACTGAACGTCCAGTGTGTGTGTACCTGAAGGGCTCTGTCTCGTGAACGACTGAACGTCCAGTGTGTGTGTGTACCTGAAGGGCTCTGTCTCGTGAACGACTGAACGTCCAGTGTGTGTGTGTGTGTACCTGAAGGGCTCTGTCTCGTGAATGACTGAGTAACCAGTGTGTGTGTGTACCTGAAGGGCTCTGTCTCGTGAACGACTGAACGTCCAGTGTGTGTGTGTGTGTGTACCTGAAGGGCTCTGCCTCGTGAATGACTGAACGTCCAGTGTGTGTGTCTGAAGGGCTCTGTCTCGTGAATGACAAAACGTCCAGTGTGTGTGTGTGTGTGTGTGTGTGTGTGTGTGTGTGTGTGTGTGTGTGTGTGTGTGTGTGTGTGTGTGTGTGTGTGTGTGTGTGTGTGAATGGCTCTGTCTCGTGTGTGAACGTCCAGTGTGTGTGTGTACCTGAATGGCTCTGTCTCGTGAACGACTGAACGTCCAGTGTGTGTGTACCTGAATGGCTCTGTCTCGTGAAACGACTGAACGTCCAGTGTGTGTGTACCTGAATGGCTCTGTGTCGTGAACGACAAAACGTCCAGTGTGTGTGTGTGTGTACCTGAATGGCTCTGTCTCGTAAACGACTGAACGTCCAGTGTGTGTGTGTACCTGAATGGCTCGGTCTCGTGAACGACTGAACGTCCAGTGTGTGTGTGTACCTGAATGGCTCTGTCTCGTGAACGACTGAACGTCCAGTGTGTGTGTACCTGAAGGGCTCTGTCTCGTGAACGACTGAACGTCCAGTGTGTGTGTACCTGAAGGGCTCTGTCTCGTGAACGACTGAACGTCCAGTGTGTGTACCTGAAGGGCTCTGTCTCGTGAACGACTGAACGTCCAGTGTGTGTGTGTACCTGAAGGGCTCTGTCTCGTGAACGACTGAACGTCCAGTGTGTGTGTGTGTGTACCTGAAGGGCTCTGTCTCGTGAATGACTGAGTAACCAGTGTGTGTGTGTACCTGAAGGGCTCTGTCTCGTGAACGACTGAACGTCCAGTGTGTGTGTGTGTGTGTACCTGAAGGGCTCTGCCTCGTGAATGACTGAACGTCCAGTGTGTGTGTCTGAAGGGCTCTGTCTCGTGAATGACAAAACGTCCAGTGTGTGTGTGTGTGTGTGTGTGTGTGTGTGTGTGTGTGTGTGTGTGTGTGTGTGTGTGTGTGTGTGTGTGTGTGTGTGTGTGTGTGTGTGTGTGTGTGTGTGTGTGTGTGTGTGTGTGTACCTGAATGGCTCTGTGTCGTGAACGACAAAACATCCAGTGTGTGTGTGTGTGTGTACCTGAATGGCTCTGTCTCGTAAACGACTGAACGTCCAGTGTGTGTGTGTACCTGAATGGCTCGGTCTCGTGAACGACTGAACGTCCAGTGTGTGTGTACCTGAATGGCTCTGTCTCGTGAACGACTGAACGTCCAGTGTGTGTGTACCTGAATGGCTCTGTGTCGTGAACGACAAAACGTCCAGTGTGTGTGTGTGTGTACCTGAATGGCTCTGTCTCGTAAACGACTGAACGTCCAGTGTGTGTGTGTACCTGAATGGCTCGGTCTCGTGAACGACTGAACGTCCAGCGTGTGTGTGTACCTGAATGGCTCGGTCTCGTAAACGACTGAACGTCCAGTGTGTGTGTGTACCTGAATGGCTCGGTCTCGTAAACGACTGAACGTCCAGTGTGTGTGTGTACCTGAATGGCTCGGTCTCGTGAACGACTGAACGTCCAGTGTGTGTGTGTACCTGAATGGCTCTGTGTCGTGAACGACTGAACGTCCAGTGTGTGTGTGTACCTGAATGGCTCGGTCTCGTAAACGACTGAACGTCCAGTGTGTGTGTGTACCTGAATGGCTCGGTCTCGTAAACGACTGAACGTCCAGTGTGTGTGTGTACCTGAATGGCTCGGTCTCGTAAACGACTGAACGTCCAGTGTGTGTGTGTACCTGAATGGCTCGGTCTCGTGAACGACTGAACGTCCAGTGTGTGTGTGTACCTGAATGGCTCTGTGTCGTGAACGACAAAACGTCCAGTGTGTGTGTGTGTGTGTACCTGAATGGTTCTGTCTCGTGAATGACTGAATGTCCAGTGTGTGTGTGTGTGTGTGTGTGTGTGTGTGTGTGTGTGTGTGTGTGTGTGTGTGTGTGTGTGTGTGTGTGTGTGTGTGTACCTGAAGGGCTCTGTCTCGTGAATGACTGAATGTCCAGTGTGTGTGTGTGTACCTGAAGGGCTCTGTGTCGTGAACGACAAAACGTCCAGTGTGTGTGTGTGTGTGTGTGTGTGTGTGCCTGAAGGGCTCTGTCTCGTGAATGACAAAACGTCCAGTGTGTGTGTGTGTGTGTGTGTGTGTGTGTGTGTGTGTGTGTGTGTGTGTGTGTGTGTGTGTGTGTGTGTGTGTGTGTGTGTGTGTGTGTGTGTGTGTGTGTGTGTACCTGAAGGGCTGTCTCGTGAACGACTGAACGTCCAGTGTGTGTGTGTGTACCTGAATGGCTCTGTCTCGTGAACGACTGAACGTCCAGTGTGTGTGTACCTGAAGGGCTCTGTGTCGTGAACGACTGAACATCCAGTGTGTGTGTGTGTGTGTGTGTGTGTGTGTGTGTGTGTGTGTGTGTGTGTGTGTGTGTGTGTGTGTGTACCTGAAGGGCTCTGTGTCGTGAACGACAAAACGTCCAGTGTGTGTGTGTGTGTACCTGAATGGCTCTGTCTCGTGAACGACTGAACGTCCAGTGTGTGTGTACCTGAAGGGCTCTGTGTCGTGAACGACTGAACGTCCAGTGTGTGTGTGTGTGTACCTGAAGGGCTCTGTGTCGTGAACAACTGAACGTCCAGTGTGTGTGTGTGTGTGTGTGTGTGTGTGTGTGTGTGTGTGTGTGTGTGTGTGTGTGTGTGTGTGTGTGTGTGTGTGTGTGTGTGTGTGTGTGTGTGTGTGTGTACCTGAAGGGCTCTGTCTCGTGAATGACTGAATGTCCAGTGTGTGTGTGTGTGTGTGTGTGTGTGTGTGTGTGTGTGTGTGTGTGTGTGTGTGTGTGTGTGTGTGTGTGTGTGTGTGTACCTGAAGGGCTCTGTCTCGTGAATGACAAAACGTCCAGTGTGTGTGTGTGTGTGTGTGTGTGTGTGTGTGTGTGTGTGTGTGTGTGTGTGTGTGTGTGTGTGTGTGTGTGTGTGTGTGTGTGTGTGTGTGTGTGTGTGTGTGTGTACCTGAAGGGCTGTCTCGTGAACGACTGAACGTCCAGTGTGTGTGTGTGTACCTGAATGGCTCTGTCTCGTGAACGACTGAACGTCCAGTGTGTGTGTACCTGAAGGGCTCTGTGTCGTGAACGACTGAACATCCAGTGTGTGTGTGTGTGTGTGTGTGTGTGTGTGTGTGTGTGTGTGTGTGTGTGTGTGTGTGTGTGTGTGTGTGTGTACCTGAAGGGCTCTGTGTCGTGAACGACTGAACGTCCAGTGTGTGTGTGTGTGTACCTGAATGGCTCTGTCTCGTGAACGACTGAACGTCCAGTGTGTGTGTACCTGAAGGGCTCTGTGTCGTGAACGACTGAACGTCCAGTGTGTGTGTGTGTGTGTACCTGAAGGGCTCTGTGTCGTGAACAACTGAACGTCCAGTGTGTGTGTGTGTGTGTGTGTGTGTGTGTGTGTGTGTGTGTGTGTGTGTGTGTGTGTGTGTGTGTGTGTGTGTGTGTGTGTGTGTGTGTGTGTGTGTACCTGAAGGGCTCTGTCTCGTGAATGACTGAATGTCCAGTGTGTGTGTGTGTGTGTGTGTGTGTGTGTGTGTGTGTGTGTGTGTGTGTGTGTGTGTGTGTGTGTGTGTGTACCTGAAGGGCTCTGTCTCGTGAATGACTGAAAGTCCAGTGTGTGTGTACCTGAAGGGCTCTGTCTCGTGAACGTCTCAACGTCCAGTGTGTGTGTGTGTGTACCTGAAGGGCTCTGTCTCGTCAACGACTGAACGTCCAGTGTGTGTGTGTGTGTGTGTGTACCTGAAGGGCTCTGTCTCGTGAACGACTGAACGTCCAGTGTGTGTGTGTGTACCTGAATGGCTCGGTCTCGTGAACGACTGAACGTCCAGTGTGTGTGTGTACCTGAATGGCTCGGTCTCGTGAACGACTGAACGTCCAGTGTGTGTGTGTACCTGAATGGCTCGGTCTCGTAAACGACTGAACGTCCAGTGTGTGTGTGTACCTGAATGGCTCGGTCTCGTGAACGACTGAACGTCCAGTGTGTGTGTGTACCTGAATGGCTCTGTGTCGTGAACGACTGAACGTCCAGTGTGTGTGTGTACCTGAATGGCTCGGTCTCGTAAACGACTGAACGTCCAGTGTGTGTGTGTACCTGAATGGCTCTGTCTCGTAAACGACTGAACGTCCAGTGTGTGTGTGTACCTGAATGGCTCTGTGTCCTGAAGGTGTGTGTGTGTGTGTGTGTACCTGAATGGTTCTGTCTCGTGAATGACTGAACGTCCAGTGTGTGTGTGTGTGTGTGTGTGTGTGTGTGTGTGTGTGTGTACCTGAAGGGCTCTGTCTCGTGAATGACTGAATGTCCAGTGTGTGTGTGTGTACCTGAAGGGCTCTGTGTCGTGAACGACAAAACGTCCAGTGTGTGTGTGTGTGTGTACCTGAAGGGCTCTGTCTCGTGAATGACAAAACGTCCAGTGTGTGTGTGTGTGTGTGTGTGTGTGTGTGTGTGTGTGTGTGTGTGTGTGTGTGTGTGTGTGTGTGTGTGTGTGTGTGTGTGTGTGTGTGTACCTGAAGGGCTCTGTGTCGTGAACGACTGAACGTCCAGTGTGTGTGTGTGTGTGTGTGTGTGTGTGTGTGTGTGTGTGTGTGTGTGTGTGTGTGTGTGTGTGTGTGTGTGTGTGTGTGTGTGTGTGTGTGTGTGTGTGTGTGTGTGTGTGTGTGTGTACCTGAATGGCTGTCTCGTGAACGACTGAACGTCCAGTGTGTGTGTGTGTACCTGAATGGCTCTGTCTCGTGAACGACTGAACGTCCAGTGTGTGTGTACCTGAAGGGCTCTGTGTCGTGAACGACTGAACGTCCAGTGTGTGTGTGTGTGTGTGTGTGTGTGTGTGTGTGTGTGTGTGTGTGTGTGTGTGTGTGTGTGTGTGTGTGTGTGTGTACCTGAAGGGCTCTGTGTCGTGAACGACAAAACGTCCAGTGTGTGTGTGTGTGTACCTGAATGGCTCTGTCTCGTGAACGACTGAACGTCCAGTGTGTGTGTACCTGAAGGGCTCTGTGTCGTGAACGACTGAACGTCCAGTGTGTGTGTGTGTGTACCTGAAGGGCTCTGTGTCGTGAACGACAAAACGTCCAGTGTGTGTACCTGAATGGCTCTGTCTCGTGAACGACTGAACGTCCAGTGTGTGTGTACCTGAAGGGCTCTGTGTCGTGAACGACTGAACGTCCAGTGTGTGTGTGTGTGTGTGTGTGTGTGTGTGTGTGTGTACCTGAAGGGCTCTGTGTCGTGAACGACAAAACGTCCAGTGTGTGTGTGTGTGTACCTGAATGGCTCTGTCTCGTGAACGACTGAACGTCCAGTGTGTGTGTACCTGAAGGGCTCTGTGTCGTGAACAACTGAACGTCCAGTGTGTGTGTGTGTGGTGTGTGTGTGTGTGTGTGTGTGTGTGTGTGTGTGTGTGTGTGTGTGTGTGTGTGTGTGTGTGTGTGTGTGTGTGTGTGTACCTGAAGGGCTCTGTCTCGTGAATGACTGAATGTCCAGTGTGTGTGTGTGTGTGTGTGTGTGTGTGTGTGTGTGTGTGTGTGTGTGTGTGTGTGTGTGTGTGTGTGTGTGTGTGTGTGTGTGTGTGTGTGTGTACCTGAATGGCTCTGTCTCGTGAACGACTGAACGTCCAGTGTCTGTGTGTGTACCTGAATGGCTCTGTCTCGTGAACGACTGAACGTCCAGTGTGTGTGTGTGTACCTGAAGGGCTCTGTCTCGTGAACGACTGAATGTCCAGTGTGTGTGTGTGTGTGTGTGTGTGTACCTGAAGGGCTCTGTCTCGTGAATGACTGAAAGTCCAGTGTGTGTGTACCTGAAGGGCTCTGTCTCGTGAACGTCTCAACGTCCAGTGTGTGTGTGTGTGTACCTGAAGGGCTCTGTCTCGTCAACGACTGAACGTCCAGTGTGTGTGTGTGTACCTGAAGGGCTCTGTCTCGTGAACGACTGAACGTCCAGTGTGTGTGTGTACCTGAATGGCTCGGTCTCGTGAACGACTGAACGTCCAGTGTGTGTGTGTACCTGAATGGCTCGGTCTCGTAAACGACTGAACGTCCAGTGTGTGTGTGTACCTGAATGGCTCGGTCTCGTAAACGACTGAACGTCCAGTGTGTGTGTGTACCTGAATGGCTCGGTCTCGTGTGAACGTCCAGTGTGTGTGTGTACCTGAATGGCTCGGTCTCGTGAACGACTGAACGTCCAGTGTGTGTGTGTGTACCTGAATGGCTCTGTGTCGTGAACGACTGAACGTCCAGTGTGTGTGTGTACCTGAATGGCTCGGTCTCGTAAACGACTGAACGTCCAGTGTGTGTGTGTACCTGAATGGCTCGGTCTCGTAAACGACTGAACGTCCAGTGTGTGTGTGTACCTGAATGGCTCGGTCTCGTAAACGACTGAACGTCCAGTGTGTGTGTGTACCTGAATGGCTCGGTCTCGTGAACGACTGAACGTCCAGTGTGTGTGTGTACCTGAATGGCTCTGTGTCGTGAACGACAAAACGTCCAGTGTGTGTGTGTGTGTGTGTGTACCTGAATGGTTCTGTCTCGTGAATGACTGAATGTCCAGTGTGTGTGTGTGTGTGTGTGTGTGTGTGTACCTGAAGGGCTCTGTCTCGTGAATGACTGAATGTCCAGTGTGTGTGTGTGTACCTGAAGGGCTCTGTGTCGTGAACGACAAAACGTCCAGTGTGTGTGTGTGTGTGTGTGTGTGTGTACCTGAAGGGCTCTGTCTCGTGAATGACAAAACGTCCAGTGTGTGTGTGTGTGTGTGTGTGTGTGTGTGTGTGTGTGTGTGTGTGTGTGTGTGTGTGTGTGTGTGTGTGTGTGTGTGTGTGTGTGTACCTGAAGGGCTCTGTGTCGTGAACGACTGAACGTCCAGTGTGTGTGTGTGTGTGTGTGTGTGTGTGTGTGTGTGTGTGTGTGTACCTGAATGGCTGTCTCGTGAACGACTGAACGTCCAGTGTGTGTGTGTGTACCTGAATGGCTCTGTCTCGTGAACGACTGAACGTCCAGTGTGTGTGTACCTGAAGGGCTCTGTGTCGTGAACGACTGAACGTCCAGTGTGTGTGTGTGTGTGTGTGTGTGTGTGTGTGTGTGTGTACCTGAAGGGCTCTGTGTCGTGAACGACAAAACGTCCAGTGTGTGTGTGTGTGTGTACCTGAATGGCTCTGTCTCGTGAACGACTGAACGTCCAGTGTGTGTGTACCTGAAGGGCTCTGTGTCGTGAACGACTGAACGTCCTGTGTGTGTGTGTGTGTACCTGAAGGGCTCTGTGTCGTGAACAACTGAACGTCCAGTGTGTGTGTGTGTGTGTGTGTGTGTGTGTGTGTGTGTGTGTGTGTGTGTGTGTGTGTGTGTGTGTGTGTGTGTGTGTACCTGAAGGGCTCTGTCTCGTGAATGACTGAATGTCCAGTGTGTGTGTGTGTGTGTGTGTGTGTGTGTGTGTGTGTGTGTGTGTGTGTGTGTGTGTGTGTGTGTGTGTGTGTGTGTGTGTGTGTGTGTGTGTGTGTGTGTGTGTGTGTGTGTGTACCTGAATGGCTCTGTCTCATGAACGACTGAACGTCCAGTGTCTGTGTGTGTACCTGAATGGCTCTGTCTCGTGAACGACTGAACGTCCAGTGTGTGTGTGTGTACCTGAAGGGCTCTGTCTCGTGAACGACTGAATGTCCAGTGTGTGTGTGTGTGTGTGTGTGTGTGTACCTGAAGGGCTCTGTCTCGTGAATGACTGAAAGTCCAGTGTGTGTGTACCTGAAGGGCTCTGTCTCGTGAACGTCTCAACGTCCAGTGTGTGTGTGTGTGTACCTGAAGGGCTCTGTCTCGTCAACGACTGAACGTCCAGTGTGTGTGTGTGTGTGTGTACCTGAAGGGCTCTGTCTCGTGAACGACTGACCGTCCAGTGTGTGTGTGTACCTGAAGGGCTCTGTCTTGTGAACGACTGAACGTCCAGTGTGTGTGTGTACCTGAAGGGCTCTGTCTCGTGAACGACTGAACGTCCAGTGTGTGTGTGTCAAGGGCTCTGTCTCGTGAACGACTGAACGTCCAGTGTGTGTGTGTGTGTACCTGAAGGGCTCTGTCTCGTGAATGACTGAATAACCAGTGTGTGTGTGTACATGAAGGGCTCTGTCTCGTGAACGACTGAACGTCCAGTGTGTGTGTGTGTGTGTGTACCTGAAGGGCTCTGTCTCGTGAACGACTGAACGTCCAGTGTGTGTGTGTGTGTGTGTACCTGAAGGGCTCTGTCTCGTGAATGACTGAACGTCCAGTGTGTGTGTCTGAAGGGCTCCGTCTCGTGAATGACAAAACGTCCAGTGTGTGTGTGTGTGTGTGTACCTGAAGGGCTCTGTGTCGTGAACGACAAAACGTCCAGTGTGTGTGTGTGTGTACCTGAATGGCTGTCTCGTGGACGACTGAACGTCCAGTGTGTGTGTGTGTGTGTACCTGAATGGCTCTGTCTCGTAAACGACTGAACGTCCAGTGTGTGTGTGTACCTGAATGGCTCTGTCTCGTGAACGACTGAACGTCCAGTGTGTGTGTACCTGAATGGCTCTGTCTCGTGAACGACTGAACGTCCAGTGTGTGTGTACCTGAATGGCTCTGTGTCGTGAACGACAAAACGTCCAGTGTGTGTGTGTGTACCTGAATGGCTCTGTCTCGTAAACGACTGAACGTCCAGTGTGTGTGTGTACCTGAATGGCTCTGTCTCGTGAACGACTGAACGTCCAGTGTGTGTGTACCTGAATGGCTCTGTCTCGTGAACGACTGAACGTCCAGTGTGTGTGTACCTGAAGGGCTCTGTGTCGTGAACGACTGAACGTCCTGTGTGTGTGTGTGTGTGTACCTGAAGGGCTCTGTGTCGTGAACAACTGAACGTCCAGTGTGTGTGTGTGTGTGTGTGTGTGTGTGTGTGTGTGTGTGTGTGTGTGTGTGTGTGTGTGTGTGTGTACCTGAAGGGCTCTGTCTCGTGAATGACTGAATGTCCAGTGTGTGTGTGTGTGTGTGTGGTGTCTGTCTGTGTGTGTGTGTGTGTGTGTGTGTGTGTGTGTGTGTGTGTGTGTGTGTGTGTGTGTGTGTGTGTGTGTGTGTGTGTGTGTACCTGAATGGCTCTGTCTCATGAACGACTGAACGTCCAGTGTCTGTGTGTGTACCTGAATGGCTCTGTCTCGTGAACGACTGAACGTCCAGTGTGTGTGTGTACCTGAAGGGCTCTGTCTCGTGAACGACTGAATGTCCAGTGTGTGTGTGTGTGTGTGTGTGTGTGTGTACCTGAAGGGCTCTGTCTCGTGAATGACTGAAAGTCCAGTGTGTGTGTACCTGAAGGGCTCTGTCTCGTCAACGACTGAACGTCCAGTGTGTGTGTGTGTGTGTGTACCTGAAGGGCTCTGTCTCGTGAACGACTGACCGTCCAGTGTGTGTGTGTACCTGAAGGGCTCTGTCTTGTGAACGACTGAACGTCCAGTGTGTGTGTGTACCTGAAGGGCTCTGTCTCGTGAACGACTGAACGTCCAGTGTGTGTGTGTACGTGAAGGGCTCTGTCTCGTGAACGACTGAACGTCCAGTGTGTGTGTGTGTGTACCTGAAGGGCTCTGTCTCGTGAATGACTGAATAACCAGTGTGTGTGTGTACATGAAGGGCTCTGTCTCGTGAACGACTGAACGTCCAGTGTGTGTGTGTGTGTGTGTACCTGAAGGGCTCTGTCTCGTGAACGACTGAACGTCCAGTGTGTGTGTGTGTGTGTACCTGAAGGGCTCTGTCTCGTGAATGACTGAACGTCCAGTGTGTGTGTCTGAAGGGCTCCGTCTCGTGAATGACAAAACGTCCAGTGTGTGTGTGTGTGTGTGTACCTGAAGGGCTCTGTGTCGTGAACGACAAAACGTCCAGTGTGTGTGTGTGTGTACCTGAATGGCTGTCTCGTGGACGACTGAACGTCCAGTGTGTGTGTGTGTGTGTACCTGAATGGCTCTGTCTCGTACCCTGAATGGCTCTGTCTCGTGAACGACTGAACGTCCAGTGTGTGTGTACCTGAATGGCTCTGTCTCGTGAACGACTGAACGTCCAGTGTGTGTGTACCTGAATGGCTCTGTGTCGTGAACGACAAAACGTCCAGTGTGTGTGTGTGTACCTGAATGGCTCTGTCTCGTAAACGACTGAACGTCCAGTGTGTGTGTGTACCTGAATGGCTCTGTCTCGTGAACGACTGAACGTCCAGTGTGTGTGTACCTGAATGGCTCTGTCTCGTGAACGACTGAACGTCCAGTGTGTGTGTACCTGAATGGCTCTGTGTCGTGAACGACAAAACGTCCAGTGTGTGTGTGTGTGTACCTGAATGGCTCTGTCTCGTAAACGACTGAACGTCCAGTGTGTGTGTGTACCTGAATGGCTCGGTCTCGTGAACGACTGAACGTCCAGTGTGTGTGTGTACCTGAATGGCTCTGTCTCGTGAACGACTGAACGTCCAGTGTGTGTGTACCTGAAGGGCTCTGTCTCGTGAACGACTGAACGTCCAGTGTGTGTGTACCTGAAGGGCTCTGTCTCGTGAACGACTGAACGTCCAGTGTGTGTGTACCTGAAGGGCTCTGTGTCGTGAACGACTGAACGTCCTGTGTGTGTGTGTGTGTACCTGAAGGGCTCTGTGTCGTGAACAACTGAACGTCCAGTGTGTGTGTGTGTGTGTGTGTGTGTGTGTGTGTGTGTGTGTGTGTGTGTGTGTGTGTGTGTGTGTACCTGAAGGGCTCTGTCTCGTGAATGACTGAATGTCCAGTGTGTGTGTGTGTGTGTGTGTGTGTGTGTGTGTGTGTGTGTGTGTGTGTGTGTGTGTGTGTGTGTGTGTGTGTGTGTGTGTGTGTGTGTGTGTGTGTGTACCTGAATGGCTCTGTCTCATGAACGACTGAACGTCCAGTGTCTGTGTGTGTACTGAATGGCTCTGTCTCGTGAACGACTGTCCAGTGTGTGTGTGTGTACCTGAAGGGCTCTGTCTCGTGAACGACTGAATGTCCAGTGTGTGTGTGTGTGTGTGTGTGTGTGTGTACCTGAAGGGCTCTGTCTCGTGAATGACTGAAAGTCCAGTGTGTGTGTACCTGAAGGGCTCTGTCTCGTCAACGACTGAACGTCCAGTGTGTGTGTGTGTGTGTACCTGAAGGGCTCTGTCTCGTGAACGACTGACCGTCCAGTGTGTGTGTGTACCTGAAGGGCTCTGTCTTGTGAACGACTGAACGTCCAGTGTGTGTGTGTACCTGAAGGGCTCTGTCTCGTGAACGACTGAACGTCCAGTGTGTGTGTGTACCTGAAGGGCTCTGTCTCGTGAACGACTGAACGTCCAGTGTGTGTGTGTGTGTACCTGAAGGGCTCTGTCTCGTGAATGACTGAATAACCAGTGTGTGTGTGTACATGAAGGGCTCTGTCTCGTGAACGACTGAACGTCCAGTGTGTGTGTGTGTGTGTGTACCTGAAGGGCTCTGTCTCGTGAACGACTGAACGTCCAGTGTGTGTGTGTGTGTGTGTACCTGAAGGGCTCTGTCTCGTGAATGACTGAACGTCCAGTGTGTGTGTCTGAAGGGCTCCGTCTCGTGAATGACAAAACGTCCAGTGTGTGTGTGTGTGTGTGTACCTGAAGGGCTCTGTGTCGTGTGTGTGTGTGTGTGTACCTGAATGGCTGTCTCGTGGACGACTGAACGTCCAGTGTGTGTGTGTGTGTGTACCTGAATGGCTCTGTCTCGTGGACGACTGAACGTCCAGTGTGTGTGTGTACCTGAATGGCTCTGTCTCGTGAACGACTGAACGTCCAGTGTGTGTGTACCTGAATGGCTCTGTCTCGTGAACGACTGAATCCAGTGTGTGTGTACCTGAATGGCTCTGTGTCGTGAACGACAAAACGTCCAGTGTGTGTGTGTGTACCTGAATGGCTCTGTCTCGTAAACGACTGAACGTCCAGTGTGTGTGTGTACCTGAATGGCTCTGTCTCGTGAACGACTGAACGTCCAGTGTGTGTGTACCTGAATGGCTCTGTCTCGTGAACGACTGAACGTCCAGTGTGTGTGTACCTGAATGGCTCTGTGTCGTGAACGACAAAACGTCCAGTGTGTGTGTGTGTGTACCTGAATGGCTCTGTCTCGTAAACGACTGAACGTCCAGTGTGTGTGTGTGTGGCTACCTGAATGGCCTCTCTGTCTCGTGAACGACTGAACGTCCAGTGTGTGTGTGTACCTGAATGGCTCTGTCTCGTGAACGACTGAACGTCCAGTGTGTGTGTGTGTGTACCTGAAGGGCTCTGTCTCGTGAATGACTGAACGTCCAGTGTGTGTGTACCTGAAGGGCTCTGTCTCGTGAACGACTGAACGTCCAGTGTGTGTGTGTGACCTGAAGGGCTCTGTCTCGTGAATGACAAAACTCCAGTGTGTGTGTGTGTGTGTGTGTGTGTGTGTGTGTGTGTGTGTGTGTGTGTGTGTGTGTGTGTGAATGGTCGGTGTGTGAACGACTGAACGTCCAGTGTGTGTGTGTACCTGAATGTCTGTGTCTGTGTCGTGTGTGTGTGTGTGTACCTGAATGGCTCTGTCTGTAAACGACTGACTGAACGTCCAGTGTGTGTGTGTACCTGAATGGCTCGGTCTCGTAAACGACTGAACGTCCAGTGTGTGTGTGTACCTGAATGGCTCGGTCTCGTCGTCCAGTGTGTGTGTGAATGGCTCGGTCTCCTGAATGGCGTCTGGTAACTGAATGGCGTCCAGTGTGTGTGTGTACCTGAATGGCTCGGTCTCGTAAACGACTGAACGTCCAGTGTGTGTGTGTACCTGAATGGCTCGGTCTCGTGAACGACTGAACGTCCAGTGTGTGTGTGTACCTGAATGGCTCTGTGTCGTGAACGACAAAACGTCCAGTGTGTGTGTGTGTGTGTACCTGAATGGCTCTGTCTCGTGAATGACTGAACGTCCAGTGTGTGTGTGTGTGTGTGTGTGTGTGTGTGTGTGTGTGTGTGTGTGTGTGTGTGTGTGTGTGTGTACCTGAAGGGCTCTGTCTCGTGAATGACTGAATGTCCAGTGTGTGTGTGTGTACCTGAAGGGCTCTGTGTCGTGAACGACAAAACGTCCAGTGTGTGTGTGTGTGTGTACCTGAAGGGCTCTGTCTCGTGAATGACAAAACGTCCAGTGTGTGTGTGTGTGTGTGTGTGTGTGTGTGTGTGTGTGTGTGTGTGTGTGTGTGTGTGTGTGTGTGTGTACCTGAAGGGCTCTGTGTCGTGAACGACAAAACGTCCAGTGTGTGTGTGTGTGTGTGTGTGTGTGTGTGTGTGTACCTGAATGGCTGTCTCGTGAACGACTGAACGTCCAGTGTGTGTGTGTGTACCTGAATGGCTCTGTCTCGTGAACGACTGAACGTCCAGTGTGTGTGTACCTGAAGGGCTCTGTGTCGTGAACGACTGAACGTCCAGTGTGTGTGTGTGTGTGTGTGTGTGTGTGTGTGTGTGTGTGTGTGTGTGTACCTGAAGGGCTCTGTGTCGTGAACGACAAAACGTCCAGTGTGTGTGTGTGTGTACCTGAATGGCTCTGTCTCGTGAACGACTGAACGTCCAGTGTGTGTGTACCTGAAGGGCTCTGTGTCGTGAACGACTGAACGTCCAGTGTGTGTGTGTGTGTGTGTGTGTGTACCTGAAGGGCTCTGTGTCGTGAACGACAAAACGTCCAGTGTGTGTACCTGAATGGCTCTGTCTCGTGAACGACTGAACGTCCAGTGTGTGTGTACCTGAAGGGCTCTGTGTCGTGAACGACTGAACGTCCAGTGTGTGTGTGTGTGTGTGTGTGTGTGTACCTGAAGGGCTCTGTGTCGTGAACGACAAAACGTCCAGTGTGTGTACCTGAATGGCTCTGTGTAGTGAACGACTGAACGTCCAGTGTGTGTGTACCTGAAGGGCTCTGTGTCGTGAACGACTGAACGTCCAGTGTGTGTGTGTGTGTGTGTGTGTGTACCTGAAGGGCTCTGTGTCGTGAACGACAAAACGTCCAGTGTGTGTGTGTGTGTACCTGAATGGCTCTGTCTCGTGAACGACTGAACGTCCAGTGTGTGTGTACCTGAAGGGCTCTGTGTCGTGAACAACTGAACGTCCAGTGTGTGTGTGTGTGTGTGTGTGTGTGTGTGTGTGTGTGTGTGTGTGTGTGTGTGTGTGTGTGTGTGTGTGTGTGTGTGTGTGTGTGTGTGTGTGTGTGTGTGTGTGTGTGTGTGTGTGTGTGTGTGTGTGTGTGTACCTGAAGGGCTCTGTCTCGTGAATGACTGAATGTCCAGTGTGTGTGTGTGTGTGTGTGTGTGTACCTGAATGGCTCTGTCTCGTGAACGACTGAACGTCCAGTGTCTGTGTGTGTACCTGAATGGCTCTGTCTCGTGAACGACTGAACGTCCAGTGTGTGTGTGTGTACCTGAAGGGCTCTGTCTCGTGAATGACTGAGTGTGTGTGTGTGTGTGTGTGTGTGTGTGTGTGTACCTGAATGGCTCTGTCTCGTGGACGTCTAGTGCAGCTCCTCGTATCCGTCCTTCCTTCAGGGCCTGAGCCAGAGCCTTCTCATCCACCAGCCCTCCCCGCGCAGAGTTCACCAGGAACGCTCCCTGGCGCATCTACACACAAAACACAGAGTTAACTTTATACACACACGCACTCCCATAATTAACTCAGGAACCACACCTATGTGGAAGCACCTGCTTTTAATATACTTTGTATCCCTCATTTAGTCAATTGTTTCCATTATTTTGGAAGTCACCTGTACATGCATGTAAGAACGTGAATTTACAAACATACTAGGGCTGTTAACAAGGTGTTAGATTTTTAAAAAGGCATTGATTTTTCACCGCACGGACCCCTTTCAAGCGCACGTGTTTCCACACAGACCCTATTCCGCATGGACCCTGCACTATGTTGCAGCTGCTGTTATGTGGTGCCGTCTGTCTCTTAGGGTGTTTTCACACTTGGTCCCCTTCAAACAATTTTTGTGAATTCAGTGCGGTTCCCCTCATTTTTTTGTGGCGTGCGAAGACTCCAAAAGGAACACAGTGGAGTGCGAAGACTCCAAAAGGAACACAGTGGTGTGCGAAGACTCCAAAAGGAACACAGTGGAGTGCGAAGACTCCAAAAGGAACACAGTGGAGTGCGAAGACTCCAAAAGGAACACAGTGGAGTGCGAAGACTCCAAAAGGAACACAGTGGAGTGCGAAGACTCCAAAAGGAACACAGTGGTGTGCGAGACTGCACAGTGGAAAGACTCCAAAAGGAACACAGTGGAGTGCGAAGACTCCAAAAGGAACACAGTGGAGTGCGAAGACTCCAAAAGGAACACAGTGGAGTGGAAGACTGCAAAGAACACAGTGGAGTGCTCCAAAGGAACACAGTGGAGTGCGAACACTCCAAAAGGAACACAGTGGAGTGCGAAGACTCCAGAAGGAACACAGTGGAGTGCGAAGACTCCAAAAGGAACACAGTGGAGTGCGAAGACTCCAAAAGGAACACAGTGGAGTGTGAAGACTCCATAGGAACTTGGAGCCCTCAGAAGAGCGCCCTAAGCAAACCGAACTGAGACCGGTTCGCTTGAATTCGGAAGTCCGGTTCCCCCTTCTTTTTTTTAGGACAAGGTAAACACAAAGCTCCCCGGGTTTGCTTGTAATTTTTACCGCACCACACACTGGAACACCGTTTCCTCTGCAATAACCCCTTGACATTGGAGAGAGAAGAGGATGTGCCGGTTCACATAAATAAATGTGTGCTGATTAGCGATTGTCAAGGACGCAGAGAAATTCTAAAATGTGTGTGTGTGGAGTTTTGTACTGGCGCGATGTTCAGATTCTCTGTTTGCAATATGTTGACCTACAGGCTAAGAGAGGTTCATAAACTGTTTATTCGAATGTGGGGTTCGAATGTGGGGTTTGAATAGTGTGAAAAGGCAACATATTTGGTGAGAATCACAACATGGGTACAAAATCCATTCTAGCTGTTGAAGGGTCAGTAGCCTACAGCATTATTTAAATCGGCAATTAATTTACTGGTAGTTAATCTGTTTCCAATAATATTTACATGTTAATATTATCTTCTGATGACAATTATTATGTCTCATCCTTTTACCAAAATGCAATCTGTTAACTACCAAAATGTAATTAGCTGTCCGATTGCACATTCTGATGGAATGGCTTGTCCTGTACTTTTACTAGAGTTCATTGAGTGAATGTTGGACAAATATCTTTGGTTCCTTTCTAACAAAAACATTAAATGCGAATGCAAAGAGGACTCAGACCTCAAAAAAGGCGAAGTGAACTGGCAAAAGAGTTGAGTCCTCATTCAACGGCAGTGTGAATACAAAGAGAACAGACTTCTTTAGATTTATTTCGTTCACTTTAAAACAGGACTGACACCACTTATTTTAAAAGAGGACTAATATGTGAAAACACCCTTAAAAACATCCACTTTGCGCGCAGCTTTGAGCCACAATTTTGAAGGAAAAAAAGCTCAACCATACACACATTCTCAGGTGTTTCTTTAGATAACAGCAAAAACATATTTTGGACAAAAAATAGCTAGCAACTTATACTAAAGTTCGCTAGCTAACCAAAATAATGTTTACAATGTCATGGTTGAATGCCTCTTGACATAACTACCCACAATGGTTTTAAACCAGAACAGGACATCCATGGTTTTCTTGCATTTCTCAGGTCAAAAGATTTAAGCAAATAATCTCCATTTTTGTAGAACCAGCTTGTGACTAGCTCATGTTGAAGTAGCCTAGGCTACATCTAATAGCTGTTATTACATTAACTCAGACCTGGCTGAGCTATTGTCTTCTGTGGAATTCATATCATTGTTGAACAGGTGTAAAATGCTCCTTGTGTCCATAGAGTCAGGTCTGTTTTCCTGTACTTAACCCCCCAAATCAGAAATTGGGAGAACACTAATTGAGAATGCCTGAAGCTTTAACTGTTTGTGTGTGTGTGTGTGTGTGTGTGTGTGTGTGTGTGTGTGTGTGTGTGTGTGTGTGTGTGTGTGTGTGTGTGTGTGTGTGTGTGTGTGTGTGTGTGTGTGTGTGTGTGTGTGTGTGTGTGTGTGTGTGTGTGTGTGTGTGTGTGTGTGTGTGTGTGTGTGTGTGTGTGTGTGTGTGTGTGTGTGTGTGTGTGTGTGTGTGTGTGTGTGTAAGCGTTAATACGTCAAGAACATTAATAAGAGGGAGTAAGTATATTTAAAAGAGCGACATGTAGTATTTTTGGGCCCGGCAAAACTCTTGTCAAATTGACTGGGGCTGAACGATTTGTATAAAGTATCGCTCACTAATAGATTCGGTTAGCATGCAGCTCAGGAAATTTAACAACAAGAGCAAGTCCGTCTTCTGTTGACCAATAAGAAGGCTGCACCAATAGAATGCAATTTTGTGTGGGCCCAATCACTTTTATGGAGGGAAAAAATATTGTGAAACACTATCATTCCACTATTACTTCAGATATATTAATGACATTTTCTCAAATTACAATGCAAAAATATTACATGTAGCTAATTTAAACATTGTGAGTATTTTATTTCTTATACAGATTGTGATTCCATCCCTTACAATAAAAGCATAGTACGCCTGTAACTCAACAAACTGCTTTTTAATAGGGTTATTTTTTCTTAAGGGACAAACTTCAGCAAATTAAAACATTTAGATGAATTGTGATTATTTAAATCGTTTGACAGCCCTAAAACATACATAAAATGTGTGTGTACGATGTGTGTTTATGACATCGTGTACCTGTTTGATGGTGAAGTCGTTGATGAGGTGGTGGTTGTGTTCGTTGAGGCTGCAGTGTAGAGAGACACAGTCAGAGTGGATGAGCAGGTCTTGGAGCGTAGTCATCCTCTGCAGGCCCAGGGAGCGCTCCACTCCGTCAGGCAGGTAGGGGTCGTAGAAGATCACCCCGAAACCAAACGCCTTGGCCCGCAGAGCCACCGCCTGGCCCACACGACCTGCAGAGAGAGGAACGCACAGGGGTAACTAGTGTTTGTATATCCATGGTGGGGCACATAGGCACCCAAAGCAACTCCAGGGCCTCTCGCAGCCCCAATTGTCAATTGAAAACAGGCCAGACTAGGGGCCACTAGTCAGGGTAGCCTAGTGACCACTAGTCACTAATCAGGGTAGCCTAGTGGTTAGAGAGCTGGACTAGTAACCGAAAGGTTGCAAGTTGAAATCCACGAGCTGACAAGCTGTCGTTCTGCCCCTGCCCACTGTTCCTAGGCCGTCATTGAAAATAAGAATTTGTTCTTAACTGACTTGCCTAGTTGAATAAAGGTAAATAAAAGATTTTTAAAATCAGCTGCTCTAAATCAGCCCCCTTCTCCACTACCCAGTAACTCCATCAACCTCCCTAGCCCAGATGACCCCCACTCACCCAGGCCGATGATGCCCAGCGTCTCCCCCCGGATTCGGGCAGCTCCCCCGGCCACCTCCCTGATCTGCTCCACGCTGGAGGCCCTGGTGCCCTCCCTCAGGGCCTGATGCATCCAGGTGACGCGGCGGTACAGGTTCAGGATCAGACACATGGACGTGTCGGCCGTCTCCTCCACCGAGCACGCTGGCACATTACACACTGCGATGCCTGGGGGAGAGAGATGGGGAGGTGGGGAGAGAGGAGATGGGGAGGTGGGGAGAGAGGGAGATGGGGAGGTGGGGAGAGAGGGAGATGGTGAGATGAAGGAAAGAGAGGAGTGTGTGTGTGTGTGTGTGTGTGTGTGTGTGTGTGTGTGTGTGTGTGTGTGTGTGTGTGTGTGTGTGTGTGTGTGTGTGTGTGTGTGTGTGTGTGTGTGTGTGTGTGTGTGTGTGTGTGTGTGTGTGTGTGTGTGTGTGTGTGTGTGTGTGTGTGTGTGTGTGTGTACCTGTTCATCGGCATACTGCGTGTGTGTATTCGGGCATGACTCACCCAGCTCAGCTGCAGCTTTGATGTCGACGTTGTCGAAGCCACTGCCGATCCTGACAATGACTCGGAGGCCTTTGAACTTATCCAGGTCGTCTCTGGAGAGGGTGATGGTATGGTAGAGCAGAGCCCCTACTGCCTCGTTCAGCACCTACGGGGTTAATACACAGACACCGTTATACAGTTGGCAATGCAGGGTTAACACACACCGTCAGACAAGGCCATCACACAAATTAATACAGCCGCGTTCAGCACCTACAGGGTTAACACACATACTGCTGGTTAGACAGTATCATAACTACTCAAATAAACACATGGCTGGCAGTCAGGAGGTAGTCCTGAATAACTTTTAAAATATTTTAGAAATCAGGAAGTGCCGCTTATAGCCATATTAACAGGAAGCTTACAACCAGACAGTGTATGTTGCCTTATAAACACTGAGTGTACAAAACATTAGAAGCATCTCCCTAATATTGAGTTGCACCCTCTTTTGCCCTCAGAAAAGCCTCGATTAAATTGGGGCATGGACACTACAAGCTGTCGAAGGTGTTCCACAGGGATGTTGGCCCATGTTAACTCCAATGCTTCCCACAGTTGTGTCAAGTTAGCTGGATGTCTTTTGGGTGGTGGACCATTCTCGACATACACAGGAAACTGTTGAGTGTGAAAAACCCAGCACCGTTACAGTTCTTGACAGACTAAAACCAGTGCACCTGACACCTACTACCATATCCCGTTCAAAGGCAGTCTTTTTAAAAAGATATTTTGTCTTGCCCATACACTCTCTGAATGGCACACACACTCCATGTCTCAAGGCTCAGAAATCCTTCTTTAACATGTCCCCTCCCCTTCATCTACACTGACTGAAGTGTCTTTAACAGGTTACATCAATAAGGGATCATAGCCTTCACCTGGATTCACCTGGTCAGTCTATGTCATGGAAGGAGCAGATGTTCCTAAAGTGTGTGTGTCTCACTCTACCTTCTCGTGTATCTCCTGGGTGGACTGGGCATCACAGAAGGCCACAGTGGCCACATCCTTGAGGATGGGCATCTCTATGGTGCAGTCACGCCCGTCCAGCAGGGCCACCAGGGGCCGAGGGTGCATGGGCCCGTTCAGGATGGGGGGGCGGATGCCTGCACACAGGGGAGAGGGGGACAGTTAAGACATGATTTGGCATTATGAAAGGTCACTAAATTAGTTGCATTCTAAAATCGTATGTGCTGCTTTGGTTCCAATGGCTGGCTAGGTTGGAGCATGGTGCTTGACACACTAATGGTTGTGGATTATTTTTTATTTATTTAATGTCCACATTATAACCATCAAACTATAAGTGTTCATCTGACGTTTACAGTCCACTTTGAGTTGATCGTTCGCCCAGACAAAATGGCTTCCTTTGGGGGATGTGTGATAAAGTCAAAAACACCGCATACAGCGCACCATGTTTTCCCAGATGGGACTGTTCACTGAGGTTAGTGAATCAACAATGTTTCTGGAGTCTCTGGACCAGGGCTAAATGAATCACTGCCCTAAACCTTCTACACGCACCATTGCCTTGACCATTACAACACACACGTGCACACCATTAAAGTCCCTCTGAACTTGACCAGGCATGACAATAGCCACTGGCATCATCAGTGCCGGGGCCAGAGCAGGCTCAACCCGAATAGTGAGTCTGACCAGTGACCACTAACATGATTACTACTACCAAAGCGAGTCCCATGATGCTCTCTTCTCCGTCCCCACAAACAGCCAGGGCCTTGTCAACACTGGCACCCTGAGGGATCAGTGGCTGCGTGTGATGGTTACGCAATGGTAATATGTAACTGGATCTGCTGCTGCAGAGAGCACATCTGAGATGACAAAGAGACAGGGGGGGGGGGGGTCCAACACCAGCACGAACCTACAACGTCAATACATGCAACCCCACGGAAATCAGACGCACATGCTATGACGACACATGTAAGACACACTGAATGACACACCACCCACATTGCTGACTCCAGCCAGAGAGGAGGATGGAAACGCTTGTGGAGCTACACTGTAGCTGGCTGCAGTGCCAGGGGAGGTCGAGTGTGACGGTTGGGGGAGGGGCAGTAGAGGGGTTGAGATGCGGGGTGCAGGGAAGAAGGGGGAAGGGGGTAGAGAGAGAGAGACTGAGTCATGACCTAAATTCCCTCCTCTGGAGCCCCCCCAAACACACACGTTCTGTACACACATCCGTAAACACACGCCCACTGATACATGGCTACATTTGTCCACCGTGGTCCTGGGTCTGCATCGAAATCCTCAATCATCACTGAGCACCAAGTGGCAGAATGCGAGACAAAGCACAAGGCTAACATCTGTGCCAAAGGTCACTAGAGAAATGTGGCCAACTGGAACAAAAACTAACATCACCACTGATACCATCATCATAAGACATATTCGTGTGTGTGTGTGTCTTAGCGCTCTGCCTCTCCTTCACACTGAACTAATTATGAACTGGCCTTCTGAATCGGAACGCACTGCCCTTCTCACACACACACACGTAACACACACCAGACCACACCACTGGCCCCTAGACCAGAAACACACACACAGTCTCTGCGTGACAGGTGTATGGTCTGGGGTGGGGGAGAGGGACAAGAAGGGGGGGGGGTGCATGTGTCTCGCTGGAACATTCACATGGACAGAGGGCAGGACGCATGCAGGGACAGACACACAGACCGACATCCATATGCACAAACACTATGTCCTGTGTCATAGTGGGAGTGTGGGGGAGGGAGAAAGAGAGGTGGGAGTAGGATAGGAACTGGTGGCAGGCAGGCAGTGGAAGACAAATATTTGTGGACGCTTCCTGTGACGTCAAAGCATTTCCCAAATGGGCCTAGCCGAGAAGGCTTAAGAAAGTGAATCTGCATCTCATTAAAAAAAATAACAAAGCATTTTCCTTTATCTTAATCTCCACATGCCAGAGATCACAATGGATTCACAATTACTGGTTAACAAAAGGCAGCCTCAGAAGCGCAAACACACAAATATTTAGAGTAAAGGACGCTTGCGTACAAGGCTTATGGAGCACAAGCATGGCCGCGCACACAATGCAATTCATTCAGCGCTTCATTCATTCTCCCTCCCTCCTTTCCTTTCCCTTCCTCCTCCTCCTTTCTCTTACCCTTGGTTTAAGGAGTGTGAGAGAGAGAGAGCAGGGAGAGGGGGAGGGGCAGGGTAGGATGATAATGCAGCACTACTCCACCCAACATCCAGCCAGACACACAATAACACACATACACGCAGGCGCCGTACACACACACACACACAGTTGCTCAATTCGCTACAAGGACACGCTGAGCAAAAAGGAAACGACACACACACTCGTCAGCAACACCACACCCAAGCCCATATCACCCCCTTGCATCTTCAAGCTCTCATTCACAAACGCATTTAACGACACACACACACACAGAGCGCCTAACCTTGCATTATGAAGTTTGCCAGCCTGTCTTCCTCTCTCTCGCCTCGCTCTCTCCCTCTATCGTTCTTTCTTTTCTCTCTCTAGTTCTGTCAGACTGTTCTCGGCTGGCTAGGTCCCTGCTGTCATCCACACCCAGCCCCTCCCCCACTAGGTCCGGCTCCAATCACGGACGGCTCCATTGAGGGCCAGCCAACCAGCACTAACCTCATTAGCATAGCCAGGCAGTGGCTAGGTCTGGTTTGGCTGTTGTTGTTTTTTAAAGAGACAGCTGGCCCGTTTCCCTGTAGCCACAGCCGCGACCCCTCACCCTGCTCCTCTCACTCATCTCAGGGGACCTGACTCTCCCAGATAACTCCCTCCATTTTATCTCAACATCACCCAAGGGCTGCATTTCACACCAATTTATTTAGTTTGGACTGGGGTAGCACAGACCAGAATTTTGTCTTATATGTCCAGAATTTAATAAGATATTTTATATGACTTCATTACCTTTTTATGACATTTGTATACACTACAAATTGAGGCTTGGCATGACTGGCAATACCAATTTATTTGTTTTACAATCTAGGCCAAAGCGATACCATTCTACCTTTTCAGTTAATTTCTTTGTAAAAAAAAAATTAAAAAAACACTGATCATGTTGTAATCTAACTGGTCTATTATCCTAGCCTGTCATGTACTCAGTCATCCTCATCATTTGTACCTTGCCTTGACATTCTTTCTCACGGCTCATAGCTCAGGCACACCAGCTTGGCCACCCACTAACCCCTCTTGAAATCCCCACAGACAGAAACAGGAAGTGAGATAAGGGCATTTTGCGCTCTCCCTGACTATCCCCAAGCCATCACTACACTATTCTACTAGTGGTGGGGGGAGGATCAATACAGTTACATATCAGGATATTATTTTTGGACTATATTTTCACAATATTGCAATATTATTTTTGAGCTAGTTGACTGTACCGACACCAAAACTCCAGTATTTTTTCCTTAATAGCTTGTTCTGCATCTTCTTTTGAAATAGGGAGACACATTTATTTTCAGCACTTTTATTTCCAGGACTGATGAAAACTAATAATCATGCTCTCTCCACTCTCTGCAGCAGACATATGGTGAGCAATATGTTTGGAACACTGAATCACAAAACATATATAACAGTGAGTGTCGCAATACATATCGTATCGCCACCAAAGCAATGTAATAATTCCCAGACCTATATCCCATCTGCCACTCCACAAACCAATAGGCTGATCATTAATAAAAATATATTCCATATCAGCAGCTGATGTACAGTGCATTCAGAAAGTATTCAGACCCCTTAACTTTTTCCACATTTTGTTACGTTAGAGCCTTATTCTAAAAATGGATTGAATCGTTTTTTCCCCTCGTCAATCTACACACAGTACCACATAATGACAAAGCAAAACAAAAAAATATATATATATACTTACAAAAGTATTCAGACCCTTTACTCTGTAGTTTGCTGAAGCACCGTTGGCAGCGATTACAGCCTTGAGTCTTCTTGAGTATGACGCTACAAGCACATGTATTTGGGGAGTTACTCCCATTCTACTCTGCAGATCCTCTCAAGCTGTCAGGTTGGATGGGGAGCATCGCTGCACAGCTATTTTCAGGTCTCTCCAGATATGTTCGACCGGGTTCAAGTAAGGCTCTGGCTGGGCCACTCAAGGACATTTATTCAGAGACTTGTCCCGAAGCCATTCCTGCGTTGTCTTGACTGTGTGCTTAGGGTCGTTGTCCTGTTGGAAGGTGAACCTTCGCCCAAGTCTGAGGTCCGGAGCGCTCTGGAGAAGGTTTTCATCAAGGATCTCTCTGTACTTTGCTCCGTTCATCTTTGTGACGTTTGGCATTCAGGCCAAATAGTTCAATCTTGATTTCAGACCATAGAATCTTTTTTCTCATGGTGTGAGAGTCCTTTAGGTGCCTTTTGGCAAACTCCAAGCGGGCTGCCATGTGCCTTTTTACCCCCTTAAAAAATGCCTGATTGGTGGAGTGCTGCAGAGATGATTGTCTTTCTGGAAGGTTCTCACATCTCCACAGAGGAACTCTGGAGCTCTGTTAGAGTGACCATAGGGCCCTTCTCCTCCGACTGCGCAGCTTGGCCGGGCGGCCAGCTACAGGAAGCGTCTTGGTGGTTCCAAACTTGTTCCATTTAAGGATGATGGAGGCAACTGTTCCTGGGGACGTTCAATGCTGCAGAATTTGTTTGGTACCCTTCCACAGATCTGAGCCTCGACACAATCGTTCAATCTCATGGCGTGGTTTTTGCTCTGACATGCATTGTCAACTGTGGCACCTTATATAGACAGGTCTTTCCAAATAATGTTCAATCAATTTAATTAACCACAGGTGGACTCCAATCAAGCTATAGAAACATCTCAAGGATAATCAATTGAAACAGGGTGCACCTGAGCTCAATTTAAAGTCTCATAGCAAAGGGTCTGAATACTTAAGTAAATAAGGTTTCTGTTTTTAATTTTTAATACATTTGCACAATTTTCAAAAAACCCGTTTTCACATTGTCATTATGGGGTATTGTGTGTAGATTGATGAGGGGGATTTTTCCCCCATCAATTTTAGAATAAGGGTGTAATGTAACAAATGTGAAAAGACAAGTGGTACATTCCGAATGCACTGGAAGTGCAAAATATTATAGACATAGGCATGTGATAATCACACATTCAATCAATTTGAAGAAAACTGCACATCCTCTCTGGAGGATGTTCTGATACACCAAATCAGACCTGTAGAAACCATTTTGTATTATGAATTTGTGATGGAGGTGTGAGAATATCATGTGAGAATACTCATTACCATTTGACTATAACCTGATAAAAATGAATTGTGAAATCTTAATATTCAATACAAAAATATAGAAAAATACAAGATGTAAGATGTGCAGTCTGTGTATGGTCAGTGTGTGAGTGTGCGCGTTATCTGTAGGTCAGTGTCTGTGTGCGCGTGTTTGAGTGTGTCGCAAAACATGGCTCCTTACCCTCACAAATGCGGTCAAGTCTTTGTCGCTTTACTTTGTGTTTGTCCATTAGAGCCATAGGCTGGCAGTCCTAACCCAGGACACAGCAAGACAACAGCACAGAGCGCTAAGGAGCCCCTTCAACAGAACACCAGCACTAGAAACCACTACTGCCCACTGAGCAACACCTGCACAGAGAGAGAGATATAGCAATTGACGGGGAGAGAGCGCAAGAGAGACAGAGTTGTGACCGGGTAGAACGTGAAAGGTTTTATTAGTCATTTCTGTTGTACTGCTTCTGCAATATGGATTGCTTATTTCGTACAAATAAAGTTTGACAATTTGAGAGAGGGACAAACCACACGATCACAGTTAGTGTAGGGTGCCGTTACTGCTGCAGGATCCTCAGAGGTTAGTTGATGCAAATGTGGTTTCAAGTTTAGCAGCCTTAAGATGTTACAATAACAAAGGGCACTAAGGTTTAGGTGTCTACTAAACGAATTATAATCCTATGTTCTTACACAAACAAAAGTGCGTCTTCTCTCTCCCTCCCAAATTCTTTCAAACTTTATTGGTACAAAATAAGCAACCCAAGTTGTTACACTTGCATTGTACAAAATTGCATCAAACTAAATCGGAACTTACACCCAAATAAACACTTATCTATGTAGTGTGGTATTGGTGAGTGTGTATTCTGACTTCTGCTTTCTCTGTGGTAAATTTAAACCAAGGGCCTGTTTCAGTACTTTGACAATGCATCCATTCTTCTCTCCCTAAAGATTATACGTACTCTGACTTGACTGGATTGGTGAAAGCCATGTAGTTGATAACCCTTGCTTTCACCCATCCAATGGGGTGAGATAAATGACCGAAACCAGAGGGACAGAGATGGTGCACTTTCCATTTTTCTAAATGGAAAGACTAGTAACCATATGGAGGAGTGGCTGACTTACCAGCAGGAGAATCCGTTCAGTGTGTCTGCTTAGATCTCACTGTCAAGCAAAAAAAATAGTCTTATTATCCGAGGGTCTTTTTCACTCGCTCTCTCACACGAACACATGCACATTGATTAGATAACTGACAGGGGTTCTTCAACTTTTTCATCTCAAGACGCAAATTAGAAGTTGACTGTGACTCAAATCATCCTCCAAACGACACAATATAAAGAAGAAATAGTGTGTGATTATATACAATGTATTCTCATAACTACCGACCCACCTCTCACATGCCCAGGGCCCACTCATAACAATAACGTCAGTCACTTCTAGGCCAAACCCATATAAAAAGGTGAGTGCTAAACATGGAGTACTTTGGCAGAATGACAAAAGGCCTTATAACAAAAAGTGCTTGTGGAACAGTAGTTAGGCCTTGATCACTGTTAGATTAAGACTAGTGTCTAACATTTTGGAGAGGGGTATCTACCATATTATAATGTGTACAAGTTATGCTTACAAACTGGACTCCAACTTAAGAGAGAACAGTTAACACTAGTTGGCTACCATTTGATGACGTACACTGGCATAATGTGAGGAAGAATTAGCCAGCCTAATTTTCCCTAATTAAAAATATCCATTCAAACCTCTAACTATGACACTTAGATAGAATCACATAATTTGAGAGGTTGGGATAACGTTCCAAAACGTATAAATGCTAAAAGTAGCGATGATTAACGTTATGCATTCCAAACTTGAAACCCATCACAATGTAAATCAACAGTGACTGGGTTATGGAAACAATGGCAGTTAATAATTTAACAAGAGCAAGGTTGATACAAAGTATCCAATACAGTTGTTTGCGAGCTCAACCCATTACAACATATGGCTGATAAAGTACATTTCACTATCGAACAGCTAGCTACAAGTTTCAAAACTCTGCAGAAGCCGCCATGATAGCTAGCTAGTTAACATTAGCAATTAAATTAACTGTATGGCTACTAATAACGACCGTTTATCGCTTCTGGCTAGCTAGATAGCCAGTAAGCTAACATTAGCTAAGGTTAGTTGGTCAGTTAACCGTGCCAGATTAAACACATCGTTACTTATTATCGGAACCAAGTTTGGATTAAACAAAACGCATGTTAAGCATCCCAAAAATACACGAAAAGTTCGACCTGACGGTGGCTAGTTTAACGTTATATTTTAACAAACATATCAAACTACCGTTGGATAGTTAGCATCGCAAGTTAGCTTGCTTGCTAGCCTAACGTTACGATGTGTGGGAGACGCGTACTGTTGGAGCCCATTTCATCCGATTCGTTATTAGCGAATTGCGCTACAATGTGAATATCTGAAATTCAGAAACGAAAGATCACGGAGGAAACGTGGATATCCCCAACGTGCACGTTAGTCGTGCATCATTCGCTACCCCGGTAACTGAGTAATGCACGAGCGGCGAATTATTTACCTAAATAATTGTATTTCGGTTGGATTGAGACAGTGTGCGTGCTTCGGTGGTCTTCCCTCTCTCCCGATCGCCATGAAATCTGAAAAAGAGGAAGTCGCCGGTTCGTGGGGGGTCAGGCCTCCCGCCGTACCAGTGTACACAACGTGTGACGGACAGGCAGAGTGCGAGGCATTGGTAGGAGGGGAAGGCAGAGCGCCCTCAACTTCCACGGCGGTGGTCAAACAGTGCACCCAAATCAGGGTTGCCAGGTCCAGCTAAAATGTATATCCAATGACCTTTGAAAACCCCTTTGAAAACCTGACACAAGGCCTGAAAACTGTGGACGAATTATTTTTTTTGAAGCAAAGGGAGTTGACACATTTGGCCCTGCTTCGTGGACATCATCACTTTTATACAATGGGTTACCAACATATTCAAATAAATCATTTATATATATTTTTTTTGTTCATACTATTTCATCCTTCCACAAGATGTTGACCCGACACAAATCTAAGGTTGCTACCCAAGCCCTCTGGTTGGTCGTTCGGTTGCCAGAGACACGACCCAGTCGATCAGTTAGTTGTTCTGTGGTCCGCGACCCAGTCGTTTGTTCTCAATGATCTATTGCCATACTGGCTGGCAACGTTCTTATCCCTTGCTTGCTAGTTAGCCAACTACGGCTCATTTACAGTCAGGTCAAAGAGTGCAGCAAGAATAACAGCAAAGTAGCCGTATTTGTATTTGTTTAAGCTGTTTTCTAGAGACATTTGGATATCCATAATTATGAGCTAATGATGCGCAATTTCGCCTGGTCAGAGGAGCTAGCCAACAACACAGCTAACACAACCACTTCAAACAGAAGTTTTTCAATTGACATTTATTTGTATATATCCATAAAAAATATGCTAGCTGATTCATGATGTTGACTAGCTGAAAAACGCTGCCTGCCTGTCTGTCTCATCCCGACTCCCTACACATTAATTTCTATGAGACAGATAGAGATCAAAGTTGAATATTGAAACAATGTTGCAAAATGTCGGACAGACAAACAGCAAGGTTTATACAAATCTCCGCTGTTGTTTTTATTGTGGAGATCAAGTTTATAAAGTGCCTGGCTGGGCTGACGAGACAGTGGATGGCACCGTCAGATAGGAACAGGGTAAATGGGCATTTTAAAGTCACATATTTAGCTGGTGGTAACTTGTGGAATAGACATCGACTGGGATTTGGTCTTAACAAACCAGCATTCAGGATTGGACCCACCGATTGTATAGTTAGGCAATAAGGTCTGGGGGGGTGTGGTATATGGCCAATATACCACGGGTAATTTCTGTTCTTACGACACAACACAGAGTGCTAGGACACAGCCCTTAGCTGTGGTATATTAGCCATATATCACAAACCCCCGAGGTGTCGTATTGATATTATAAACTGGTTACTAATGTAATTAGAGCAGTAAAAATACATGTTTTGCTATACCCATGGTCAGCCAATCAGCATTCAGTGCTCGAACCACCCTGTTTTAAATTATCCAATAAATCCTTTTTCCATAATGTTAGCGAGCAAATTAAGAAGGAATATTGATGTAATTTTTAACAACCAAGGCTAAGAATCAAAATTCTGTTTCCATCAAAATAATAATTCTTTCAAGTTTATGAATATGTCGCAAGAGAAAAGATAAATCACCCGTATTAAACTCTCCAGATCATTTTCCATCAATGGATGTCAATTTAGCTCGTTTTGAATGCTATGAATAATCATAAACTGGTTACCAACGTAATTAGGACAGTAAAAAGTATGTTTTTGTCATTCCCGTGGTACACGTCTGATATACGATGGCTTTCAACCAATCAGCATTCAGGGCTCAAATCACCCAGTTTATAATTGTAAATAAATCCTAATTGCGCATGTGCATAACTATAGATAAATCCGACAGGAGAGTTTGAGTGATGAAAGTTGGATAGAGGATCTATGCAAGAAACACTTTCAATATATATTTATTGTATCAAATGTTAGGCTACAGTAGTCTGCAATGGCATAGAAATTAATAGCCTACTTGATGGCCAACAGATGCAAATGTAGCCTATCATTCTCCACATTTAATGTCATTTTAATTGTGGACTTTTTCCCACAACACAAGCACGCGAGGGAGTTCCTTAACTTACGTTTTAAATTTCCACTTGTGCAGCGCTCCAGATCCTAAAACTGAGCATGAGTAAAACCCTTCGCTTGATACTGTTATCCATAAGAAAAGACATTAGAATGCAGTTTACATTAAACCACCTCTGAGCGAATTCATCTATAGAGCTCCAGTGCACCTAGTCATTTTCCAGTGCTATGTTGCCATTATATCAGTTCTAGTGCATTAATATGTTTTATGGAAAAAGGGTGTCTCCATAAGGAATGAAAATATGAACGGAACATGCAACAATTTCAAAGATTTTACTGAGTTACAGGTCATATAAGGAAATCCGTCAATTGAAATAAATCACAATGGGCCTCAGGATCTCGTCACGGTATCTCTGTGCATTCAAATTGCGATCGATAAAATTAAATTGTGTTCGTCGTCTGTAGCTTATGCTTGCCCATACAAGAACCCCACCACCATAGGGCATAACCCCATCACCAACATCAATATACCGCTCGCCCACACTACACCATACATGTGGTCTGCGGTTGTGAGGCCGGTTGGACATACTGTTATGCTGGTGAATGAGGACCCAAAAGCGACTTAACGAAAACAGAGTCTTTATTCCAGTATATGACAAAAGTAATAATCCTGGATATATCAAGGAGAAAACAAAACAGGAAAAACTGAAATCCACTCGTAGTTGCGAGGACTGACTGGAGACTCGACCATAGACTGCAGGTTGCTTCGGGAAGGCACCGACCATAGCAGACTAAGACACCTGCTCATACGCAGCATCTGAAGAAGATAAAACACGACAGGGCGAGACAAGGACACAGAACAGCGAACATCATACAAGGATCCGACAAGGACAGAAGCGGAAAACAGAGGGAGAAATAGTGGCTCTAATCAGAGGGCAAAATAGGGGACAGGTGTGAAAAGAGTAAATGAGGAACAGCTGGGAGCAGGAACGGAACGATAAGGAGAGAGAGCGAGAGAGGGAGAGAGGGAGGGGAAGAGAGGGATAGAAAGAGGGAAAGAACCTAATAAGACCAGCAGAGGGAAACGAATAGAAGGGAAGCACAGAGACAAGACATGATAACCAATGACAAAACATGACACATACTGCCAAATTTTCTAAAGACATAGGAGGCGGTATATGGTAGATAAATTCACATTAAATTATCTGGTAACAGCTCTGGTGAACATTCCTGCAGTCAGCATGCCAATTGCACGCTCCTTCAAAACTTGAGACATCTGTGGCATTGTGTTGTGTGACAAAACTGTACATTTTAGAGTGGCATTTTATTGTACCCAGCACAAGGTGCACCTGTGTAATGATTATGCTGTTTAATTAGCTTATTGATATGCCACACCTGTCAGGTAGAATGATTATATAGGCAAAGAAGAAATCAAAGTAAAATGGACAATATGCAATGGGAAATCACAACTGTTGTCCATGAGTTTCATCCGGTTGTCCTGATCAGTGGTTTCAAGTTTGTATCGTCAATGTTTTAACTAGCTGATCATAAGCTGATCACGATAACTCCTGATAAAACTGGGTAGCTGATATTCATAGCTTAAATAGCCAAATTGATTAGTCACAGGAATCAGGACTACTAAAGTCAATGCAATGGCCTGTTTTTAAAGTGGTAGGTTTACCACATAGATTGGCATTCATAAAATCATATTTCTGTCAACACTGTAGGCTACACCTCAGTAAGCACGGACCAATTCTGACGCCTTTTGGACTTCGTTTTTTGGTGCAGTTCCGGACCGGCCTTGATTTCCACATGCACAGACATTGGTTTTGGTCCGATACGGACCAAATCTGAACCAATCATAGATGTCTATGTTTGGTTCAGATTTTGTCCAGTCTGGACCAACCTTGATTTGGCCCAAACATGGATGTCTATAAATGACTTATTTTCAACTTTCATTCAGAACCAAAAATCTGCCTGATTTCAACGTCCGTAAATACATATTTCCAACCTCTGTAAAATACAGTTGAAGTCGGAAGTTTACATACACTTGGGTTGGAGTCATTAAAACTTGTTTTTCAACCACTCCACAAATTTCTTGTTAACAAACTATAGTTTGGCAAGTCGAACATCTACTTTGTGCATGACACAAGTCATTTTTCCAACAATTGTTTACAGACAGATTATTTAACTTATAACTCACTGTATCCCAATTCCAGTGGGTCAGAAGTTTACATACACTAAGTTGAATGTTCCTTTAAACAGCTTGGAAAATTCAAAAAAATTATGTAATGACTTTAAAAGCTTCTGTTAGGCTAATTGACATTATCTGAGTGAATTGGAGGTGTACCTGTGGATGTATTTCAAGGCCTACCTTCAAACTCAGTGCCTTTTTGCTTGACATCATGGGAAAATCAAAAGAAATCAGCCAAGACCTATGAAAAAAAATGGTAGGTACCACGTTCATCTGTACAAACAATAATACGCAAGTATAAACACCATGGGACCACGCAGCCGTCATATTGCTCAGGAAGGAGACACGTTCTGTCTCCTAGAGATGAACGTACTTTGTGTGGAAATGTGCAAATCAATCCCAGAACAACAGCAAAGGACCTTGTGAAGATGCTGGAGGAAACAGGTGCAAAAGTATCTATATCCACAGTAAAACGAGTCCTATATTGACATAACCTGAAAGGCCGCTCAGCAAGGAAGAAGCCACTGCTCCAAAACTCCCAGAAAAATGCCAGACTACGGTTTGCAACTGCACATGTGGAGAAAGATCATACTTTTTGGAGAAATGTCCTCTGGTCTGATGAAACAATAATAGAACTGTTTGGCCATAATGACCATTGTTATGTTTGGAGGGAAAAGGGGGAGGTTAAGCAAGCCGAAGAACACCATCCCAACTGTGAAGCACGGGGATGGCAGCATCATGTTGTGTAGGTGCTTTGCTGTAGTAGGGACTGGTGCACTTCACAAAATCGATGGCATCATGAGGTAGGAAAATGATGTGGATATATTGAAGAAACATCTCAAGACATCAGTCAAGAAGATAAAGCTTGGTCACAAATGGGTCTTCCAAATAGACAATGACCCCAAGCATACTTGCAAAATGGCTTAAGGACAACAAAGTCAAAGTATTGGAGTGGCCATCCCAAAGCCCTGACCTCAATCCTATAGAAAATATGAGGGCAGAACTGAAAAAGCGTGTGCGAGCAAGGAGGCCTACAAACCTGACTCAGTTACACCAGCTAATTTATTTTTGATTTAATCTTCATTTAACTAGGCAAGTCAGTTAAGAACAGATTCTTATTTACAATGACGGCCTACTCCGGCCAAACCCTAACCTGGACAACTTGTACACCACCCTATGGGACTCCAAATCACAGCCAGTTGTGATACAGCCTGGAATTGAACCAGGGTCTATCGTGATGCCTCTAGCACTGAGATGCAGTGGCTTTGACCACTGCGCCATTCGGGAGCCCAAAATTAACCTGATTTTAACATCTGCAAAATACTTATTTTTCAAGGTCCGGAAAATATGCCTTTTCAATGTTCTCGAAAATATGTATTTTAAACATACGGAAAATACCTTTACACCTTCCATCCAGAACCTAACGTCAACTTCTGGAAAATACGTATTTTATACGTCTTTTCAATGTCATTTTGCTTACTGGGACTATTCTAGTTTTGTGAGGGGCAGCGTTTTTTGGTCTTGCGTATGGCGGCGGAATGGCACACACACCCCTTCACCCCTCAACCCTCTCCACCTTTCACTCACTCAGTAACAGCCTGCACACTGCCTTATAGTCAGCCGCAGCAGTTCACAGTGAAATATATTAGAAGTAGCCAAAAAACAGACACCCGCGACCAATCCGTGACATCGTTTTCAAAGTAGCCTAATTGTTGGAAAACTGCGGACATAGCAACACTGCACACAATGACGTTCTCCATATTATGTGTTCAAGTTGATGATATATTGAAGAAACTATTACGATTTATCATGCAATGTTCTTCGCAGCTAATTCTACATTTTTTACTG
The DNA here is from genome assembly GCF_021184085.1 of Oncorhynchus gorbuscha. NCBI lineage: Eukaryota > Metazoa > Chordata > Actinopteri > Salmoniformes > Salmonidae > Oncorhynchus > Oncorhynchus gorbuscha. Next base: position 60,659,661 of record NC_060185.1, read on the forward strand.
GGTCACTGATCTCTGTAAAGTTATAGAATATAGAGCAATGCATTGGTATATTGTCTGTGTTTTACCTTCCTACATATCTTACAGGAATTAAATAACTTTATATCTCAATGATTTGTCCAACCTTTAGAAAGTTTAGATAGCTCAGTGTTGACCGCCAGGTGACAGTATATAGTCAATAATTTCCCCAATCCTCTCAGGACTAAGGCAACATTTTCTCGAGTGGACGTTTTCATGTTGACATAATCTTGCAATCAAACATGTTGCCTAAAGAAATCTTCTAACATATACACCAATCTTTTTTTGGTCATCCCATTTGACTCCTATCAATATGCAAACCCAACACATCTTAAAGGGATAGTTCACCCAAATTATACTGTACAAAAATATAAATGCAACATGCAACAATTTTAACGATTTTACTGAGTTACAGTTCATATAAGGAAATCGTTCAATTGAAATACTTTCCTTTCACATGACTGGGCAGGGGCGCAGCCATGGGTGGGCCTGGGAGGGCATAGGCTCACCCACTGGGGAGCCAGGCCCACCCACTGGGGAGCCAGGCCCAGCCAGTAAGAACACGTTTTTCCCCACAAAAGGGCTTTATTACAGACATAAATACTCCTCATTTTCATCAGCTGTCTAGGTGGCTGGTCTCAGACGACCCCGCAGGTGATGAAGCCACATGCGGAAGTCCTGGGGACCACCGTGGTTACACATGGTCTGGGTTGGACACACTGCCAAATTCTTTAAAACTACGACATTGGAGGCGTATTATGGTAGACAAATGAACATTAAATGATCTGGCAACAGCTTTGGTGGATATTCCTGCAGTCAGAATGCCAATTGCACGCTCCCTCAAAACTTGAGACATCTGTGGCAATGTTAGGTGAAACATGGGATCAACACTTTATATGTTGCGTTTATATTTTTGTCCATTCTACAAATTGGTTTCCTTACCCTGTAAGCATTACGGACAAGGTGTGACAGCAATCCACGTTTTGGTTATCAATGGGGAGTGTGCATTCTTCTCTTGATTCCGCTCTGTTCAAGTTGATTTGCCACAGGTCTGTGAATCTGTGCGTGACAGTAGGTTGTTCGAGATTGCGCAGATTGAATATGCACTGTTCCAAAATGTCACATTTGGGTTTGTATGGTCATGGAAAGTCATATGAATTTGTTTCAAACCTGTTTTTAATGTAATTCATGAAATCACACTTTTAAATATGATCAACCAATAAAAACAACTACATATCAGCCATTATCATTTTGACCCTTCAGTGTATGTCTGTGAAGCTGCCTTTTGTGCACCAGTGTGAGTGGCCCGTTGCCCGAGCAGCAGGTATACAATAATGACAGACTAACTAGATCGTCAATTCAAAACATAACTTGTAGCAGTTATCTCGCTAGTAAACTATAGCTAACTAAGCATGTGCATAGATCTCCCCTGAAAAATCCATATTTGAGCCTTATATATTAACACGTCTAGTTAGATACAGTGCATTGAAGTAGCCTACCTTATCCATTTCACCCATGATTTATTGAATGAGGGAATAACTTTATTAAGACCATAGTATTAACCACATAGTAGCCTAAAAATCAGCTCCTCAACTGGACCTTGATAAGCAGACTTAGGTGTTTCCGGGCTGGATCAAAAGCCAAGCATGCACACCCAGAAGCTCTCCAGATGGAAGGTTGACCACATGTTGACAACATGTGACAAACAGTGCAGTTCTATGTGGGGGGCTAAGTGCCTTGATCAAGGGCACAATGGCATGGGATCAGACACAGCAGCTTTCCAGTGCCGATAATGCTTACTTGTTCATTCATGTAGGCTATAAGTCATGAAAAGTTGGTTAAAAGTCATGGAAAATGTGTCTAAACCATTAGCAGTGAATAATCAGAGGTCTCTATAGCTATAGCATAATGTCATTTGTGAATTTTGGTGAACGTAGTCTAATGGACCTACTTGGAAAGACAGCTCCTGCACTTATTCCAAGTCAAGCACGGCTTATGTTCAAATCATCTATAGGTTACTTTTTTTGAGCTTCAAAATGCATTTTTAGATACTTTCAGATGATTTGGACATAATGCATGAAATAAGCTAATATCGGTCCTATGACTAGAATGGCCAGAAATGCTAAAATAATATCATTTGGAAGCTAAACCAAATATGGTGGTTAAATAAGATCTTGTAGTTTATGTGGGGGTGGGGGCAATAAGTAGACCATTTCTATTTCAAATCTTCAATCGTTGATTAAGACAGGTGGGTTCACTCCCAAGTGCCGCATGTCATGAAGACACTCCCCTGTCTCGATCAATGAGATAAGATTTGAAACAGACAATCTGTAGGCAGACACTGTTTGATTACTTCATGGAGAAACAAATCATTTTAATAAATTCAAAACAAACCCCCTGCAACTGGACACAGACATTTTAGAAGGTACATGTATGGCCAAATCGAGAATGAAGGTAGTATCACCAAATCAAGGCTGGTCGAAAATTCTTTGTGCTGCTATGCCAAACAGTACCTATCCAGTAATGGCTAATGGAGCATCACAATAGCCCGTTATCATTTGCTAAACCAAAGCATGGATTCCCATCATACCTTGTCCATAGACTGCTTAGAGGGTAATGAAACCAATATGTAATTTTATAATTTGGGTGAACTATTCATTTAAAAAAAATCTCCCATTGAAAGAAACACAGGACAAAGGGGGGTTTCTTGCAAAATTATTCTCTAATAAACTTTATTTGTACACAAATTGTGTAAGAGGACAACTTCCATCTGAAAACATACAATACAAATTTTCTCCAAAAGGCCACCAATCCTTTGCATCGCTACTGGTTTCTTCTCACACAAAATGGTTTCCACCTGACCACTGTACAGTACATTATTACATTGTGCCCTATAGGATCCAACTGCAGCATCGAGTCAATTATTCAAATCCTATTACAGTGCAAGTGTGATCTGTTCATTAGTGGGAAACAGAGAACGGAGACCAAAGAAATAGAATGTAGAATCTAGGTTCCATTTCTATGGGCGACCAAGGCGAAAACATCTGGATGTTATGAACAAAAAACAGCAACAGCTTATTTTTTATAGTGAGCTTAAGGCATGATGAATGTACAATGTTGATTTCATCCAATGATGGATAAGTGGTTTGGAGAACAAATTAATGCATTATTGTCCAAGAAGTATGGGGAAAGGAAGCAGTAAAGATCCATTCGCCAGCTGAGGAAAGCCCTCTTTGTTTCCCTTTACTGGTGTGGGTATTCCACAGGGCCAAATCAAAAGCATCAGAAAGTAGTAGTAATAAACCCATGAAAACAGATGTGTGTACAGGCTTCTGCTTGTGTGTACAGGCTTCTGCTTGTGTGTACAGGCTTCTGCTTGTGTGTACAGGCTTCTGCTTGTGTGTACAGGCTTCTGCTTGTGTAACAGTTGCAGAGGCCTTCGATCAGCAACGCAACTGACCATACTTTCAGAAATGTACAACGGCGACAGGAGTGTCCACAGAAATCTAACTGCATCATTTTTATAATGGTATTTATCAGTCGTACACCAACTATCCAGATTATTAAAAAGTGCCTATTTTGTACCTTCAGAAGTCATCATTTCTTAGCCTTTATCTCTATTGGGTTTCTGGGTATACACATTTACCCATAGAGTATGGTCACGTAGAATTACATTGTCCCAAAATGCTGAATAACACAAGGTTGTCAAAGTTACTCTAGGATCACAATAATGGTAATATTGATTCTTATAGTCTACAGTCAGCCAGTGATATGAAGGGTCCCTGGTGTGGCCCCTAGGAAGGCAGCAGGTTCCTGAGGGCTCAGCCAGGGGTGTGCATTTGTTTATTTTACCTTCATTGAAAACATTTACATAAAGTGTGTGTGTGTTTGTTGTGGATATGATTATGAATATCAATCACAGAGAGCACCAGGGACCTCTTTCAGTTCTCCTCAATGAGGTTCAAGTCCAGTTCTGTGCAGTCTCTTTCAAACACACTCTGCTGTCCAGCCTCTAGCACACCCATATGTATTTTCTCTTCCTCCTCCTCACTTTCACTCAGCGGTCCAATGCTGGTTCTTCCCAGGAGGTCTGCAGGTGAAAAGGTTCCTCTGAAGTCCCCTAAAACAGGTTCCAGACCAATGCAGACGGCTGCTCCACACACCAGGGGCTCCCCACTACGAATCTGAAACACAGGACATGGAAGAAAACAATAAATACAGCATCTTCGTAGTGCAATTTTATTTATTTTTTAATATATATTTATTTTAAATCAGCTTTTTATGAAACTAATAGGCATACAACTGCAATAGCTTTTAGTATTTTCCATGGTTATTCAAAATACCATGTGTGAGAACCTCAATGTCCACCTAAGGACAGTCTATGAAAATCATATGCAAATGTATCAGACTGTCTGGACAAATGTTCTGGCTATTTCCTCATCCTGCACAGAGACCCCAGCCAGAGCTAACTTTGTGCAGTCCCTTTATCTTTTTACACCAGAAAGGCAGCCATTTCATAAACCACCACCCACCATCTTAAAACATGACAAGGACACACAGAGCCAGCTGCAAAACCCAACAGCAGCTTCAGTCACACCCCCAGGTCCAATGCCCAGAAGGCCATAAAAATGAACTGGGGGTGAGAGAAAAATCGCAAAAGAGAAAGGAGAAGTGATGACATCACTCCTCAGAACAGGAAGTCAGTAGTGTTGCTCAAATCCAGTGGTTAAATATAGATGGCTGGGTGGTGGTGAATGTCCATAGGGGCAAGCAATTGGTCATGCATCAACGAACGGACACAGGAATGCAAGGGTCAGCCCAAAAACACACATACACGCCGGGTCAGGGCAGTGAGGCTACATAGCCAGGCAGCACAGTCCCAACACCACTCCCTGAACCCAAATCCAGACTGGTCTGGCTGGGACAGGAATGTGAGAGCGGTAGTTCTGTCTCATGAGGGGAGAGCGATTCAGAGAACCAGAGAGCCAGAGGCCCATTTCTCCTCGCTAATGATCCCAACATAAACACTCTGGTCTATGGGGAGAGGCAGGAGAGCTGGGGGGCCCGCTTTAGGCCTCCAGCCACTCACAGGCAAATGAAGTTTGCTCTGACTAAATGAGAACTATGAGCAGTTTCTACTAAAATGGTGCATGCTATGCATTTTTGGCTCTATATATTGCATTGATCTTATTTAATAGGCCTAAAAACTGATGTACATCCCATCCAGCGCACCTGAGTCATCTTGCTGAAGTCAAGGCCGGGCCTGGTGTAGTTGGGGAGCGTGTCTGGGTCATGGCGTCGCTTCAGGCCGGGCTTACGTAGATCACAGGGCTGAGAGTGGCAGCGTGGGAGACGGAGGGGCAGGACACGCCTTGAGGACGATGGGGTACTACAGGCCGAGGAGGGAGTGGGGGAGGGGGCCGGGACCTCCATCCCAATGTAGCGACTGGCTAGAGCTGGAGAGGGCTGGGGGGGCAGGATGTGCACAGGGGACAGAGAGAAGCGGCGCTGCTGCAGGGGCCGACAGGAACTCAGCGTGGCCGGGGAGGAGGAGCAGGAAGAGGGGAATAAGCCTGTGTAGCTCTCCCTGGGCGGGTCATAGTGGTCCCAGGAAACACTCCAAGGGATAGGGGAGTCCGGGGACAGGGCCAGGCTGAAGAAGGTGGGACTGGAGGAGGAGTGCAGGGAGGAGGTGAGGGAGGAGCTGGGGCCTCGGAGGGGTACGGAGCCCACCAAGGAGCCAACTCCCATGCCGGCCACCCCCCCCACCACTGTGGCAGCGGCGCTTGACAGGGGTCCAGATCTTGGAGGCGCTGGGGCGCCAGGGGGTGCGGTAGCGGGACAGGTCCTCAGGGACGGACAGGGAGCGACAGTGGCGTTTGGGGGGGAGGAGGGGGCAGTGGCGGGGAGTTCTGTAGGGACATGTTTGTCGCAGAGGTGCTGGGGAGAGGGGTTCCTAGGGGGTCCAGGACAGAGACGGCATCCTGCAGATGAGTCTTGGAGGATGGGAACATAGACCAACTGCTCTCTGTGGAAGTGAAACAAACCAAAAACATGACTCAATGTTGGCCCTTCCAAGTTAATGATTTAGCGGGAGCTTTGAATGAGAACTTTATTAAGTTTAAGGAATTAGTGGATCCTTACCTGGAGTCAACCCATACCCGCGCCAACACACCGTGGGGCTAGAACCCACTTCAGGCAATGACTGAAACAAAGCAACGAAGATAAGGGATTTATAGCAATGGTAATTCCTCATAGAAGAAGAGCTACAAAACAGCCAGTGTGTATCACATGGCATGCTCACCACATTAAGAGAGAAAGCCCTGCGATAAGGGGGCTCCTCCAGATTCTGTCTGCGGAGCTGCTCTGTGATGAGAGTCACCATGGTGACACACTGATGCCAATGAGGAAGGGGTGGCGCTTGTCAGTCAGACTGCTGGGGAGGTTAGTGGTGTCCCCTCCCCACCTCAACTGGCCAGACTGACCCTTCCAACCTCACTGAGATAATGTCATCAACAGCTTCATCATCTCATCTGAACAGGGAAAGAGTAAGCAGAGAATCCACATTTTAATGCTGAGTAGTAGACCATATTCAAGAGTTATTTTACCAGGGATTGGAATAGCACATCAATCTGAGCATCATGGATACAGAATGATTGGGTGTGCAAGTCAATTTTCTGTTAATCCCACAGCTTTGCGTTGGGTAATACCAGGAATGTGCATGTGTGCACGAATCATAAAGTGGCAGGATACTTACTGTACTTGGAATCTGTTCTCCCTCTTACAAGCATGCAACACTCACGTGCAGATATTTGGACACCGTTTTGAGAGAAGATCAAAAGGAGGAAGAGTGACCACCGCCTTAATGAGTGTTCTATAAGTCTTATCTGGTAAGGCAGGAGACAGACTAGGACATAGGCTAGCTCCTGCCTCAGATGAAAGGTACGCAAAGTAACAGCAGAAGTGCAACCTCAAATAGCGATGATGTTAAGAACACTAATCCGATACATTGCAGAAAACATTCATTTTCTTTGTGAGAATACAAACAAAATAATTTATTAGCTGCACAGATGTAGAGTTCAGGGCAATACCAAGGCACATTATAGTCAAGTGGGTCCAATTCAAAGTGAGTGCTAATAGTGTGGCCCTTGTAGAGGGCTGTGAGGAGAATGGAGGGGGAGGGAGAGCGAGAGGAGGAAAAGAGGGGGAGGATGGGGGAAGTGTGTGAAACAGAGGGGGATTGGGGCCATAGGCATGCCATGCCCACTCTGAGACAGACAACAGGGGGAAGAGAAAGTGGAAAATGGGACTAGGACCTTAAAATGACCAAGGCACAAAGAAAACAAAATACGCATAAAAGGACCCGAGCACAACTAAGCACCATGCAGTGACAGGCAAAACAAGGTGCCAGTTAGTGTTGTTCACCGACACATTCCACCCCCATGCAAATGCTAGAGTCAGTCAGCTTTAAAACAAACGTAACAGTTATTGAAACTAGACACACCCTATGGGAACACACCGATTCTCTGCTATACAAAGTCCCACACCAAATAAGACCGGCCCAGATACAACACTTGACTAGTCATTGCAACCTTTGCACTGTTCTGTATAAATATTGTGCACAACGAAACCAAAAGTTATAAAACCAACAATTGATAAACCACTTCCAACTGCCTATGCAGTCATCCCAATGTGGGTGACAAGAGGTCTCTCATTTTGGGAACTATGGGGAGTTTCCACCACCTACTAGCCACTGTTGCTTTAAGTGCTTAGGCTTAGGGGGCTGTGTGGCCTACAGGGACTTGGTTTCCATGTGGCAAGTTAATTCTACAGCACATGAAAAACGCAACACTAAATACAAGTCAAAAGCTGGTGGCATGGACGAGCCATTTGACAGATAAGCGAAATTAATACATTCCATGACTGGACTTAGTTGTGGGAGAATCGTCACTAACACACGTTACATGTCAAACCTATCAAACAGTTACAAATGCTAGTGATTAAAACGTGAATGGTCATGTTAATCATAAGAAGTTTGGTTTAAATGGCACACGTGTTCCACTCACTAACAAACCCATTCAGTTAACCTAACGGAACCTCAACATGTTTCGAAAGACGTTAAAGTTTGCTTGCAACTTAGCAGGCAACTCTTTTTGGAAGTTAACAAAGCAAAGTCTCAAATCAATAATAGGAGTGCTTGGTAAACCGAGATATTTGTGGTCAACTCTGAGGTCTCCATCTTCTGATCTAGCTAGTTACCAGCTAGTAACTACTTACCTAGTAGTAGGCAAGCTAGCCTACCAACACTACAACAAATTATGTGATCTTGACCAATTGGATTGTTGCATGCTAATATGAATAGGCTAACTAGTAGCAATATGGCATGGTGCCAGCTAGCAAGCAACTTACAAATGTATGACATTAAATTTGGTCATCATCCCAAATACGAGGCTTAGAGGCTAATGATAGCTACGAAAGCAATTAGCTAGTTACCGTTAGCCAGCAGCAATACGGTCTGTGCGGTGGGCCAACCAGGCAGCTGGCTTGTAATTAAACGTAACAGTTTGCAAGTTCTGACAAACTAGCCGGTCAGTCTTGACTAACAAATTGCAGTATCACCACAAGCATATCCAGCTAAGCTAGCGGTTATTCATTTGGCCTACATTAGCTGTTCAGGTCAGATAACGTTAACTTGACAGCCACCTAGTTAGCTAGCAAGCCGACTCAAGTCTAGCTAACTTTAGCTAGCATGAACATTCAGCCCGTGGGAACTGACAGTCTGGCTCATCACTCCGCTAGCAATTATTAGCTAGTTTGCTATGTTGTCATGCTTACGCATCTAATTGTCAGCGTAACGGAATTAATTTACATATCGGTATAAGAAATGTAGCTTAAAATGACGTTGATTATTGACAGCAACACAAGACTGCTTCGTAGCTAGCTCGATGATTCATTTACCTGCCCACCTTGTCTCCTTAGCAACCGAAAGCAGCACGGGGTAGTTGATGGCCTTGCACTGAATATATAGCCATCGGAACAAACCATTAAAAAGGGGTGGTTGAAACGTCTAACATGCTTGTATCTTTATTATACAAAATCTATTTATATCACAATCCATCTAGGAATTAACTATATATTGTCTCCGAAATTCAATGTAAATCTTAAATGTGAAAAACGTTTTGCTTTTTAATTCTTTAAAATCACCCCCCTATTGTTCTGAAAGTAGAAAAAAAAACAGACAGAAAGTATTCTAAAGAAAAACGCATCGAGTACTGTACAGCATTCTTCTGCGATAATAGTCAGCAATGTGTCGGTTGGGTTGGTCTTTGCCACTACCAGTTTTAATTCGTCCTTTTGAAAATGAATGTGCCCGGCGAGATTCCAGCTCTCTACAAAAATATGTTTAGTGTAGTTTGTCAATTTTTTGTGACGATGAGGTGCTGTGAATTAATTACAAGTTTTTGAATGGGAAAGAAACACACAAAAAGACAGACACATCATTCGTTAAAATATATATATATATTATAATCCAGAATGCGCCTACGTCATTCAGACAGACGCATGCGCAGTTATGAAAATCCACGTGATTTCTTCAGAAAGTTGTTATGACGGGAAAGACAACTAGAAACTGGAGTTTAATTTAGTAATACAAACTAAGAGAAACGCAGTGAAAATGGCGTTGGAAATGTTCAAGAAAGAAGAGACTCTTGCAATGAGAAAGAAACTGATTGGGTATGTAACTGTGTTTGACTTGGAAGAAACTCAAGCTGGCAGCAACAACGCTTGGCCCTCGTATGAAATTATGCACTGACATAAAATGGTTTAAATTATGTCTCTTCTAGGCAGTCTTGCAGACTCTTCTATTCAGACGATCCCGTGAAGATAGTCAGAGCCAGAGGACAGTATTTGTATGACGAAAATGGCAAGCGGTACTTGGACTGTATCAGCAACGTTCAGCACGGTAAGACACACATCTATAGAGCTCGCCAACTTGTAGTACAACAAATCGGAAATGATATACCTCAGGAATGGCTGAACGATCCTATGTGCAAAATTAATGGGAAATGAATAGTTTTGGAATAAAGTTAAACGCCGAAAATAAAGTCTGAGGTTAACACCGCATCATAACCTGGTAATGACCACCTGACTACAATTTATTACTTATACTCTTAGAAAAATAGGTTCCTAAAGAGTTCTTCGGCTGTACTCTTCTTGGTTCTAGGGAGAAGGCTTGTTGGTTCCACGTATAACCCTTTTGGGCTCCATGTAGAACCGTGGAAAGGGTCCTACTTGCCTGAAACAAAAGGTTATCCTATGGGGACAGCCGAATAACCCTTTTAGGTTCTAGATAGCACCTTTGTTTCTAAGTTTACTGTAAAAAGTATTGCAGAGGATAAAGTAGGATATTGAAAACATTGTTCATTACATTTCTACTTGTTTCCATAGTCACCAATTAAAGTTAATCTGCAACATATTCTTACATTTTAAAATCAATCAAGCAATGGCAAAAACAAATCTATTATCACAATATTTTGCACATCTGCATACCGTAATTGTTTCATAATTCACCCACAGACATTAATTACATGCATAGAAAGACTGGGACACGGACTATATAAAGGCCCATTGTTTTATTTGATTAGTGATTCATACGAGTGGTGCGATGGGGTAGGTTGTCATCAAGGACCTCTGAGCACAGAAGGCGATCTGGAGCGTAGTGGCCCTCTTCCAGAGTCATGCGATGGGTCAGATCTGCAGTGAAGAGAATCAGTGCATCATAACTTTATACATTTGAGATTTTAAAAGACAACTAGAAAAGGACATTCTTGATGTAACTTTGTGGACTCAGCTGGCTAAAAATATTTCCATGGTACTAGTTAAAACGATTTTGTGGCAGTTCTATCTTAGAGATGTCTTCAAAAAAAGAGCAACTTGCTCATGCACATACTTTGCGTCCTTCTCCACCACGGCGTTCAGGGGAATATTTAAAGCCTTTCCAGAAGGCTGGTGAGTGAGGGCCTATTTAAAGCCTTCTAAAGCCTTTCCATTTTCCAAAAATAAAATAAATTAATGATTGGCATAATGTGGGCATGCAGGACAGTACATAACACACAGAAAAATATATTTAACAGTCTGAATGTACTAAAAGTGGTAGCAAAGGCATGTTTGCTCCTCTGTTCCTTCATATTGAAGTGGGACATTACTTTCTTGGTCATCAATCTGAAACATTTTAAGAAAGAGGATATCAAAATTACACAGTAGTTGTATAATTACAATTTTTAACTCATCTCCAAATGATAAAGTTTTGCTTAATCCTAATACATGTTTAATATTCAAACAACTTTACATAAACACACCGCTCCGTAATCCTGAGGACATTGTCCCAGACAAAGGTTCCCCCAATTGAAGACAGCTTGGCAGTCTTAAAAAAAGAATGCCAAATGCAACAATTCAAGTATGTTTAAAGAGACAATCAAATATTATCTTGTTCAAAAGTTATGTCTGTCATATCATTCCTGCAACAAACATTGTTAGAAATGGGTGCAATTGGCAAATCTAGCTACATGTTGAACTTCCATCCTATCAGGCCAGGGGCACAATGTATGCATTTATGGTTGGATCAGAATCGCCATTGTAACATTGTTAGAAATGGGTGTACAGTGCATTCGGAAAGTATTCAGACCCCTTGACTTTTTCCAAGTTTTGTTACATTACAGCCTTATTCTAAAATTGATTAAATAAAACATTTTCCTCATCAATTTACACACAAATACCCCAAAATCACAAAGTGAAAACAGGTTTCTAGAATGTTTTGCACATTTATTGCAAGTAAAAAACAGACATACCTTATTTACATAAGTATTCAGACCCTTTGCTATGAGACTCAACATTGAGCTCAGATGCATCCTGTTTCCAGTGATCATCCTTGATGTTTCTACAACTTTATTGGGAGTCCACCTGTGGTAAATTCAATTGATTGGACATGATTTGGAAAGGCACACACCTGTTTATATAAGGTCCCACAGTTGACAGTGTATATGTCAGAGCAGAAACCAAGCCATGGGGTCAAAGGAATTGTATGTAGAACTCAAGATCTGGGGAAGGGTACCAAAATAATTCTACAGCATTGAAGGTTCCCAAGAACACAGTGGCCTCCCATCATTCTTATATGGAAGAAGTTTGGAACCACCAAGACTCTTCCTATAGCTGGCCACCCGGCCAAACAGAGCAATCGGGGGAAAAGGGCCTTGGTCAGGGAGGTGACCAAGAAGCCAATGGTCACTCTGACAGAGCTCCAGAGTTCCTCTGTGGAGATGGGAGAGCCTTCCAGAAGGACAACCATCTCTACAGCACTCTACCTATCAGGCCTTTATGGGACTGGGAGACTAGTCAGAATCGAGGGAAAGATGAACGGAGCAAAGTACAAAGAGATCCTTGATGATAACCTGCTATAAAGCGCTCAGGACCTCAGACCGGGGCAAAGGTTCAACTTCCAACAGGACAATGACCCTGAGCACACAGCCAAGACAATGCAGAAGTGGCTTCAGAGCAAGTCTCTGAATGTCCTTGAGTTGCCCAACCAGAGCCCGAACTTGAACCCAATAGAATATCTCTGGAGAGACCTGAAAATAGCTGTGCAGCAACACTCCCCATCCAACCTGACAGAGCATGAGCAGATCTGCAGAGAAAAATGGGAGAAACTCCACAAATACAAGTGTGCCAAGCTTGTAGTGATTACAGCGAGGCTGTAATCACTGCCTTTACTGAGTAAAGGGTCTGAATACTTATGTAAATCTGCTATCTGTTTTTTTTTTTTTTTGAATAAAATGAAGAAAAAAATAATAATCTAAAAACCAGTGTTTGCTTTGTCATTATGGGGTATTGTGTGTAGATTGAGGGAGGGAAAAAATGGTTTAATCCATTTTAGAATAAGGCTGTAAGGTAAAAAAAACGTGGAACAAGTCAAGGTGTCTGAATACTTTCCGAATGCACTGTAATGTTGTTTGAGTGAGCGAGGAGAATGAGCAAGAGAGAAATGTGAGAAACTATACATGACTCAGCAAGGGAGGTGTCTGTTGATCAGGACACAGGTTTTGCAACTGAAAAAAAGGGGGAGTTAAAATTGTATTTTATTTGCTTTACAAACACATGTTATTAGAAGCAGTGCTATTTCAATTGGATTTACTTACACTACACTCTTAGGGGGAAAAAAGGTTCCAAAAGGGTTCTTCGGCTTTCCAAAGAGTTCTTCTGCTGTCCCCATAGGAGAACTCTGTTTGGTTCCAGGTAGAACCATTTTGCGTTTCAGGTATAACCCTCTGAGGAAAGTGTTCTACATGGAATCCAACATAGTTCTATATGGAACCAAAGGGTTCTACCTGGAACCAAAAAGTGTTCTTCAAAAGGTTTTCCTATAGGGACAGCCGATGAACCGTTTTAGGTTCTAGATACTACCTATTTTTTCAAAAGTGTAAGATTAGGCAATCATGGGAAGCTGAATAACATGTCTCTTGGGTAATCCAGTCTCAGTGAGACCTAATCCAGAGTAAAAAAGTATCAAACAGAAGACAAAATATATCAAACAAAAGACAAAATAACATCTAGCACACAACTTACTGTCAATGACTATGGGTTTAAGGAGGGGTGGTTCTGCTCTCTCCTTTCGCTGGGATGTGGCAGAATAGGTCACTGGTAACTGTTGTAGACCCCATGCATTAAGTCATTGACATGTTTCAGGAGCTGTAAAGACAAAGACGAATCATGATTAACTATTGCCTAAGCTCTTCACTAAGTTAGACTTAGCCTAGCAAGTACATCGACCATGTTCTTCAGCAATCTGGCAGTGAGGCAGATGGAGAGAGTGATAGGCTAATTACCCAGCCTGCTGACTAAGAAATGTAACTTCAGTACTCCTTCCCTTTGTTCACTCCTCGATCCTTCCAAGCTAGAAGATTCCTGCAAAAAAAATAAAGAATTGAAAAGGCAGTTGAGAGGTGTAACATTAGAATGAGTGTAGAGGGGGGGAGCAGGGATAGGCAAAATGAATTGTATTGTCAAATACAAAATACACAAAAATAGAAGGATCTCTGATGAATGGGCTCCCGAGTGACCCTGGTTCAAGCATGAGGCTGTATCATAACCGGCCGTGATCGGGAGTCCATTAGGGTGGTGCACAATTGGCTCAGCGTTGTCTGGTTTATGGGAGGGTTTGGCCAGGGTAGGTAAAATAAGAATTTGTTCTTTAACTGACTTGCTTAGTTAAATAAAAGGTTAAATAAAAATGAATCAAGAAAATCTTCACAACCATATATTTTGGTACACATTTAAAGAATTAAACTACCTTACTGTCCCACACAATCAATGTTTCCTATATGTGTATTCATGTACCATCTCTCACACACTATACTGTACTCTATATCATCTACTGCATCTTTATGTAATTACATGTATCACTAGCCACTTTAACTATGCCACTTTGTTTACATACTCATCTCATATGTATATACTGCACTCAATACCATCTACTGTATCTTGCCTATGACGCTCTGTACCATCACTGACTCATATCTTTATCCCCTTACACTTGTGTCTATAAGGTAGTAGTTTTGGAATTGTTAGCTAGATTACTTGTTGGTTATTACTGCATTGTCGAAACTAGAAGCACAAGCATTTCGCTACACTCGCATTAACATCTGCTAACCATGCGTATGTGACAAATACAATTTGATTTGATTTGACACACAGTACCAATCTCTCTCACACACAGTCACACAGCTAGCATGACAAAATGTTGATATGACGACAATCTTTTGTATACGTGATTGTGATAGCAATCATCATCTCTCATACACACACACATTGCTAGCATGACAACTTTGACATGACAATGTTTTCTAAAGTTATTGTGATCATCTTTCTCACTCACACACACACATTTGCTATTATTAACTGAACAGATATTCAAATGTCAATCTGTTTGCAAGCTAGCTACAACAGACATCTACAACAGGTAAAAATGAAGACTTACCATATCCATGATGGATTAGTCAGAGAGCTAATGTTAGCTAGTTAAAATTAGCCCTGCTGAGTTAGTTAGCAAGCTAAATATTTATTCCTTGACGTTTTTCTCCCCAACAAAATGCCCCTTTACCTACAAAAGTTAAAACAATAATGCAGGAGAACAGGGACTACCACTTAGCAGTAAAATATTTTAGAAGTTTTTTGTGTACATTTTTAGAAACTGTTGTTGTTGACTGAAGTGCTCGTGCAAGCAGGCTGCCTGCACGCAGAGATCTATTACTGCGCGCGAGGCACAGATTCCCATCCAACTTTTAACTGGAACTGATATGCCTACCTCCTTATTTAGCTGAAATTAAATGTTAAATTACTGCACGCATTATGTGAATTGCTTAAAGCCTTTAAGGAAAAATATAATAGCCATATTTTCAGGGTCAAATTCAGGTGCAATAATTTTAGACTAATTAGTTGTGGAAATAATTGCGATTAAAAGTAGGGTTTTATAAATCCTGGTGGATTGTAGTATGCTTTTGAAATAAAAGACAGGCCTAGGTTTTATTTCTTAAATAAATAGTTAGTCATAACAGAACTTCCAAATAGAATTCAGAGAACAGAAGAAAAATGTGCAGCACAATAAACAGTACAATACCCAGCAAGCTACCAGATATCATTCATTAAACAACCATTATTTCACAGTACTGCCATTTTACTGCATTTTAACAGCAGTGCATTTTTGTATGGGCATCCTGTATTATTGTGCATGTTTATCACCTAGATCAAATATTGTGCATATACACTTTTCAATTGGGTGAACTGTAACTACAAAAAACGCCATCTCGAATGTTTGCTTTAATGACCTACCAACTTTAATGACTTGGGGGTGAAATAGATCACATTTTAGTTTTTTTGTCAAATTTTCATTTCAACACCTGCCAAATAAAAACCTTAAATGGCCCTGCTCCTGAAAAAGTTAATTGGTCCGGATAAGCTGAATTGGACTCGGCCAGGGTAGCAATATCCGGAGCCCAGAGTAATATTATTCTGCCCGGTCTGAATCATGCAAACCCTGCTGAAAAAGAACATTACTCTAACTGTAATAATTGTAATGCTTCTAGTGTCTTATATTCAATGGGTGCATGGCCCACAAACACTATGCCCATGTTTATATAGATTGATGTCTTTTCATTGAGTAGCATATAGATAACTGGTCAGTATTTCAATCAGATTTCAACCAAAAACCAGATCTCAACCAACATAAGACTTATTTCTTTTTGTTCATACGTCAAAAATACATCTTAATCTGGTTGTGATCTGGTCTATAAGCCGTCTTTATTATGTCGTATGCCCTCTGGGTAAATGCTTCAAAATTCACCAAAAGTGACCTGATAAAGATGATCCAATAGAACAAAACGTTTAAGATTTCCTAAGCCTGTATTTACAAAATACCTTATTTTCGGCATTTATCCAACAACTCCATACTTTTTCCCCATAGGCTTTGTTCAACAAACCATGGCGGAGTTAGTGCCTACAAAAAGATGCCGTTACTGTTGCTCTCTATTGGTGACATTATTTTAATGCATCTGATTTGGTGAGTAATATTTTGTGAGGGCAAAGGTCACAGTCCAAAGCCCTTTGAACATTACAGTAGTACCACAATATAATCAACATGACAGTACCTCCTAGTGGTAATTGTATGTAACGAAACGTTGGGAACGTTGGATTGTTGTTGCACCTACAGTGGGTCACTGTCATCCCAGCATCACACAAGCAGCCACAACGCAGATGGAGCTTCTGAATGCCAATTCGCGCTTCCTTCACGACAATATAGTTCAGTATGCCGACCGCCTCGCTGCCACTCTGCCCGACAAGCTGCGTGTCTTCTATTTTGTCAACTCAGGGTAAGACACCATGTCCTACAACCTATGACTTCCTCCTGAAACACAGCCCCAATGACATCCACGTAAGATATAGGAAGAATAATGTAATATGTATGTCTCCCAACAGCTCAGAGGCCAATGATCTGGCACTACGCTTGGCCCACCAGTACACCCAACATGAAGATGTCATTGTGCTTGACCAGTAAGGTTTCTCACATCACACAAAAACTACTACTAATCTCAGTGGATTTCTTCTCTAAAATGTACTTCTTCCTCTTTTCCCCCCTCTTCCTCCATACTAGTGCATATCATGGGCACCTGACTTCGCTCATCGATATCAGTCCATACAAGTTCCAGAAACTGACAGGACAGAAAGAGTGGGTTCACGTGGTGTGTAAGAGGATAGATATAGCATGCCTCTATTTTTTTGACGTGTGCTACAAAAAGCTAAAATTGTAATTTTCCTGTTTAATCCTTACAGGCACCCATACCAGACATCTATAGAGGTATATTCAGAGAGGACCATCCCAACCCAGCCCAGGCATATGCAGATACTGTGAAGGATGTGATAGACAAGGTGCACCAAAAAGGTCGCAAGGTACAGTAAATACAATAGGTTTTGCATGGAGAAGGGAAGTTCGAAAATAGTCTCAATTTGGACACCGAGCGGGGTGTAATGCTGATTAGTGTAGTAACAGTGTAATAACAATGTTCAGTATTGTACTAATTATATGGATCTAATAACTCAAAACTGACTTGTAACCTACAGGTTTCTGCATTTTTTTCTGAATCATTGCCCAGTGTTGGAGGCCAAATCCTCTTGCCCAAAGGATACTCAACTAAAGTAGCAGAGTAGGTACTGCCTCTGAGCATAAAATATTAGTGCACTATTATACTGTACCATTTTCTCATCGGTGAAGAAAAGGACGAAGAGCCAAATCGTCATAATGATAGTAAAAGTTATTGCTTTTATCTTTGTCATGTGACAGTGAGTGTTGGTATCTCTCTGTCTCGACAGATACGTGCGCTCTGCAGGGGGAGTGTTTGTGGCAGACGAGGTGCAAACAGGTTTTGGGCGTGTGGGGAGCCATTTCTGGGCCTTCCAGCTGCAGGGTGATGATTTTAGCCCTGACATAGTGACAATGGGCAAGCCGATGGGCAACGGACATCCCCTGTCATGTGTAGCAACCACAGCGGAGATCGCTGGGGCCTTCACAGCCAACGGAGTGGAGTACTTCAATACAGTGAGAAACTGGTGGCTGTTACAACCTATATTCTGCCTATTAAATCATGTTAACTGTGCACAAACGTTCATATTAGGAGTCTCATCCCTAATCATGGTTTGTGGTTCTCCTGTGACTGCGCAGTTTGGCGGTAACCCAGTGTCGTGTGCCATTGGCCTGGCTGTCCTGGACGTGATTGAGAAGGAGGACCTGAGGGGGAACTCGTCAAGAGTAGGAGGACACCTATTGGACCGGCTGAGACAGCTACAGACCAAACATCCAATCATTGGAGACGTCCGGTAGGGTGCCTACGACGTGGATTATGTGAAGGGAATATCTCTATAATAACTACTCACATATGACCTTGCCGTCAACCTCATACTCTCTAGTCTACAGCATGATCCATTCGGAGATACTGTCTGAAGACAGTATACAATAACTGGCTTTGTGTTTACTCTTGGCAGTGGAGTGGGTCTGTTTGTGGGCTTGGAGATGGTCACCGACAAAGAACAGAGGACCCCAGCTACAGACGCAGCAGCGCAAGTTGTCAGAAGGTATGGGGTCAGACTGGTCATTCACTGCTGCGAGGCCTTGTGAAGCAACAACTATACAATCATATCAAAGTGTGTCAGTGTTTGCTGCAGTCACAGTTCTTATTTTGGTATAAATCTTAGCATTATTTTTTAGAAGAGTACCTTTAAGCAGAAATATCCTTTGGTCTTGTCTCCCATTCCAGACTGAAAGAGGAGTATATCTGTGTCAGTACAGACGGCCCCTGGGAGAACATTGTCAAGTTTAAACCTCCCATGTGCTTCAGTATGGAGGACGCAGACTTGGTGGCAGACAGGATACACCACATTCTCACAGGTGACTGGAACACTTACCCTATAGCCCTGACTTAATACAATACATTTACACAGTTCTATAGTATACATTTATTATACTTAAAGTAAAGGTTCACCCATTTTGAATATTATATTGTTTTTGTGCGTCTGTGAGTGATGTTCTATCGATTCCCTGGGTCATTTCATGTTTATCTGAGTTATGGGCATTCAAGCAGGCAGAAATCCATCCTGTATGACGTAACACTGTGATAGTCTCTCATTGGAAGTTCATAGGAATACGACTTTTGGATCGCGAAAACATCTATCATACAAGTGTCAAGTGAGCCATTGATTATATTTTTGCCATATTCCTACCTCGAGAAATATGTAATTTAACAGAGCCTAGCAAATTCTTCTATTTGTCTGCCTCTTTAGTCCAGGGTGCATTGCATAGTGCAGTTGCCAGAGATATTATAGAAAGGAGATAGGAATCCAATGAATGAAAGAACGTATAACACCCAACAGACTGTCGCCCAATTGCGTTCCCGTTGTCATGCTGCATCACGCGGATACTAAGATAATCATCACGTAATCCCTTCTCAAAGTCAGTATATATGTCGAGAAACGTGTCTATTTTCCTAGAAAGTACATACTGTCACGATTCCAAAGCTATACAATATTAGATAATTAACTTTCTATCTCAAACTCCCATTCACTCCTTGAAGGAAAGCGCCCCTTGTCCCGTGCGGCTTATTGACATGGAAAACGTTGCCCATGCTATCTGATCAAAAGTATTTTGCCGTTGCAAATGTTAGACTCCACTCTGTTTTTTTATTTCACCTTTAACTATGCAAGTCAGTTAACGACGCTGGGCCAATTGTGCGCCGCTCTATGGGACTCCCAATCATGGCAGATTGTGATACAGCCTGGAATCGAACCTGGGTCTGTAGTGACACCTCTAGTTTGAGATGCAGTGCCTCAGACCGCTGAAGCACAACAATCTGCAGGTTGAACATGAAATTGTAGACTCCTAAATTGATAGTGCAGTATAGTCGATTTTACAGCGAACTAGCTACTTTACATGCTGATATTGTTTTTGGTACTGTGGGTAGCTACGTTTGCTATGTAGCTAGCTAGCCAGCTAGCCCATAGAAAGCATTGTGGATTTTGTAGTCGACTGGAGCTGCAAAAGATTTCCACAACGATTTTCCATGTTGCTGCCAACCTTATTTTAACGCCAAAATTAAACATTTGTTCACAAAAAACATTGTTCTCACATAGTGATATTTAACACTGTAAATTAAAAGAATGAGTGATTTTGGGTGGATTTTTCCTTTAAGGAGACAAGAATACCCAGTCTTTTTAACCCAACTTAGACTCTACCACTGCAGTGTTTGCTGAACTGAAGGTTCAGGGAGCCTGCACCGACCCAATTCGTATATCTGCCGACTTCTGAACTGGGCCAATGGCAATTACACAAGTCTTAACACATCCATACTACACACCACCTAAGCAGGTGTGTAGGGACCTGTTTGACAATTCTACTTTTCCTTTTCAGACATGGAGCGCAGTCATCAATAACTGGACAGTGGAGATTTAAGGTTTGTACAAACCTGTAGAAAGATTTAATTGCATCAGACAGTAAGAATTGGTCACAATCAGGAGTCAGAGGTAGTGTGATTTACTCCTCCAGGAGATTTCACTAACCGTTAAAAGTGCATTTCTCAGACATTGGATTTCATAGGGCAGAGCATTGAGGCCCGTATCTACACATGTCAGAGTAGAAGTGCTTATCTAGGCGCAATAGTTAAGGGGACTGTACTGCAGCGCCAGCTGTGCCACCAGAGACTCTGGGTTCGCGCCCAGGCTCTGTCGTCACCGGCTGCGACCGGGAGGTCCATGGGGCGACGCACAATTGGCCTAGCGTCGTCCGGTTTAGGGAGGGTTTGGCCGGTAGGGATATCCTTGTCTCATCGCGCACCAGCAACTCCGTGGCAGGCCGGGCACAAGGCACGCTAACCAAGGTTGCCAGGTGTTTCCTCCGACACATTGGTGCGGCTGGCTTCCGGGTTGGATGCGCGCTGTGTTAAGAAGCAGTGCGGCTTGGTTGGGTTGTGTATATGAGGACGCATGACTTTCAATCTTCGTCTCTCCCGAGCCCATACTGGAGTTGTAGCGATGAGACAAGATAGTAGCTACTAACAATTGGATACCACGAAATTGGGGAGAAAAGGGAGTAAAACATTATTTTTAAAGAACAAAAACAAAAAGGCTACACTGATCCAATATTGGCATTCCTACTTTGTGGCATTTTGTGGATACGGTCCTAGAACTTGCATCTTTCGCTTTACAGACGAACTGGAGTCATCTTGGAGGAAGACAAGGGAAGGAATGCAGAAGTATTCAACACAACCAATCTCACAGATCCATACCACAATTAAGGATATATATTTATTTTTTTATCATTAAGATTACACTACTAGATCTAACAACACAAGAATGGTTTGTGACAATTCATGAAGTGGAATTAGTGACTGCTTTTGATTCTGCATGAGGGATAAGAGAAACGGTGACATATACAACAGAAAGGCAATACATTTGTACTATAACACAATGTACATATGAATTTTTATCCTCCTCGCATTTATACTTCCCTGTGGAAATACAGTGCATTCGGAAAGTATTCAGACCCTTTGACTTTTTCCACATTTTGTTACGTAACAGCCTTTTTACAATGGATGAAATCCTCAATCTACATACAATATCCCATTTTGATAATTTAAAGAAAATTAAAACCAGAAATACTTTTACATATGTATTCATACCCTTTGCTATGAGACTCGAAATTGAGCTCATGTGCATCCTGTTTCCATGAATAAACCTTGATGTTTCTACCACTTGGAGTCCACCTGTGGTAAATTAAAATGATTGGACATGATTTGGAAATGCACACACACACACACACACACCTGTCTATATGAGGTCCCACAGTTGACAGTGCATGTCAGAGCAAAAACCAAGCCCTGAGGTCAAAGGAGTTGTCTGTAGAGCTCCGAGACAGGATTGTGTCGAGGCACAGATCTGCGGAAGAGATTTCTGCAGCATTGAAGGTCCCCAAGAACACAGTGGCCTCCATCATTTTTAAATGGAAGAAGTTTGGAACCACAAAGACTCTTCCTAGAGCTAGCCTCATGGAGGTGACCAAGAACCCATTAGTCACTCTGAAAGAGCACCATCCCTACGGTGAAGGTGGTGGCAGCATCATGCTGTGGGGATGTTTTTCAGCGGTAGGGATTGGGAAACTAGTCAGGATTGAGGGAAAGATGAATGGTGCAAAGTACAGAGAGATATTTGATGAAGTCCTGAGCGCTCTGGCGCAGGTTCTCAGACTTGGGCGAAGGTTAACCTTTCAACAGGACAACAACCCTAAGCACACAGCCAAGACAACACAGGAGTGGCTTCGGGACAAGTCTCTGAATGTCCTTGAGTGGCCCGGACTTAAACCCATTCAAGCATCCCAGGAAATAGCTGTGCAGCAGTGCTCCCCATCTAACCTGACAGAGCTTGAGAGGATCTGCAGAGAAAAATGGGAGAATCTCCAAATACAGGTGTGCCAAGCTTGTCGCGTCATACCCAATAATTAATTTCTGTATTTTTATACATTTACAAAAATGTATAAAAACCTGCTTTTGCTTTGTTATTATGGGATATTGTGTTTATATTGAGGGATATTTTATTTTTTATTTTAACATTTTTGAATAAGGCTGTAAAGTGACAAAATGTAGAAAAGTCTAGGGGTCTGAATAGTTTTCGAATGCAATCCATTGCAACTAAGTTTTCCCATAGGGGATTTTCCGAAACACTTCAAATAAGGTGTTGTGTAGGCTTACCCTGGCGTGATGTTTTGAAAACTGTAAATCTCTCTAGGACAAAGGTGACCTATCAGTATATTCGCCTGAATACCAAAATTAAATCATAATTCGCTGCTAATGTAGCTATCATAAAGAACTGCACATGCTAAGTTAATCTGCAAAATATTCTTACATTTAAAATGGATCAAGCAACGGCAAAAACAAATCTAAAGCACAAGTTTCTGCACATCTGCATACAATAATTGTTTTATAATTCACCCACAGACTACATGCATAGAAAGACAGGGACACAGAATATATAAAGGCAATGAATGATTAAGAGTGTTATGGGGTACTGGAGATTCTCATGGCCCTCTTCAAGAGTCATGCGATGGGTCAGATCTGCAGTGAAGAGAATCGGTGCATTACAACTTTATACATTTGAGATTTTAAAAGACAACTAGAAAAGGTCATTCCTGAAGAAACTTTGTGGACTCAGCTGGCTAAAAGTATTTCCAAAGTACTAGTTGAAGAATTTTCACCATGGCGGTCAGGGGCATATTTAAGGGCTTTCCAGAGGTTCTGCAACACACCAACCTCCTGATTTATTTTCTGGCTTTTCATGAAACTTACTTAAGCATACAAATAAAATAAATTGATTGGCATAATGTGGGCATGCAGGACATGACAGAACTGTAAACACAGTAGCGGTGCATGGGTAAAATCAATGGGGAAGCCATATTACAACCTATGTGTTGTGATAAATTGTTTGCTCTGTAACCTAGTCGTTCATATGCCTTGACACCGTGATATAGGCCTAAGGCCGAGACAATAAGAAGAAACATTGACAAAATAAATTCAACCACATGTTGTTTCACTACAAAGCCAGAGAGCAACATCCTTCCGGTAAAGTCCACAAAACACATTGCATGTAACAAACAGTTACATGACCTACAGCATGGTCAAGCAACGTAAAAAAAAATAAAAAAAATAAAGTGTCCTACATTTTCAGACTACTAAACTATTGATTTAGAACCATGGAGAGTTACCAAGTCACAAAGAAAACAGGAGCTGCCTCCAGTATTCCAGCACCATTTCAACATCTAAATCACCTATGCTTAGTCTAATACAGTGACTAAAAGAAACCAAAAACAATTTAGTCCAATCAACGTAAGCTAAATATGTGGTTGTCCATGGTTCTGATTTCTGTGTGTATGTACGTATTTGCATGCATGCAAATAGAAAAAATTGATTCAACCTACTTAGAAAAACGCCAATGCCATCCTCCTCTTTCATGTTGCCTAAACGGTCTATGACTCCGTCGTACAGTACACGCTTTTAGTTTTGAATCCAGGGTACCTGGTTAAAATACTTGCTTACTAGCTTAACTTCCTTTCATAGGCAATGATACACCAGGCCAGCTAGTTAACATTAGCATACTACTTCTAGCTACATGTTTAACTTTGTGATGTGAATGGTCTGAAGCCAAATCCAAACTGGCTTCCCTTTACACCTTTTTTGGTGAGCTGGGACCATTCACAGCTGAGCTAACTCTGATTGGCTATTTAATTAAAAAAATTATCAATGGGGGCCAAATGCTTGCTGGCTTCTTTTGCATTCAATGCTACGGGCTGCAACAATGTCATACTCTTTCTGACCAGACAGCATCAGATAGATTTGCTACACATACTGAGACAGAGGGGCACTGTTTCGTTCGCTCGGATGCTTTCTCGCCGGTGAGATACAGTCAGCCTCTTGCGAATTAAAAGGACATTTGTGAAACACAGAGACGAAAGATACATTATTTTGGATGTTTTTTTCCCGGTAGATTTTGGGGGGAAGCCTCCATGATTACACTCAATCTTCCCAAGACATCTGAAACCCTACCTCTTTAAACAGTATCTTAAATAAACCTCACCTCGGACCCCTCCTCCCCCAATATTTGTTTTTTTAAACAACTGAACCAGCACTTGCACTTCACCCCTCCCTCCTCTAGCTCTGACTCAACTGCTAGCTACTTTGATAAACATTTGACTTTTTATGTCTGTGGTTGTCCCACCTAGCTATCTTAGGATGAATGCACTAACTAAGTCACTAGATAAGAGTCTGTTAAATAACTAAAATGTAAATGTAACACAGTAAAATATCTTTAACAGTCAGAATCTACTAAAAGTGGTAGCAATGGTCCTCTGTCCCTTCATATTGAAGTGGAACATTAATTAAATTGGTCATCAATCTGAAACATTCTAAGAAAGGGGATATCAAAATTAAATAGTTAGATAAATGTGTAACGAATCTCTAAATGGTAAAGTTTTGTTTAATCCTAATACATGTTATATTCAAACTTTTTATAAAACACACTGCTCCATAATCCTGAGGACATTGTCCCGTACAGAGGTTCCCCCACATTGAAGACAGCTTGGCATTCTTAAAAATAGAAAGCTAAATGCTACCATTAAAGTATGCGTAAACAGGCAATAAAGAGACAAAAATAGTATATCATATCATTACTGCAACAAACATTGTTAGAAATGGGTGTAATTGGAAAATATCTTCCTCTTCTCTGTAACTGTGCACATGTGTGAGTTTGAGTGAGCAACAGAGAATGAGCAAGAGAGAAATGGGGGAAACTTTACATGACTCACCAATTAGGACGAGAGTTTTGCGAGATAAAATAGGAATTGGTTTACTTTACTAACTTCTATTATTAGAAGCAGTGCTATTTCAATTGGATTTCCTTACACTACACTTCTAATTTACATTACATTTACATTTAAGTCATTTAGCAGACGCTCTTATCCAGAGCGACTTACAAATTGGATCCTGGGGTTGGATTTTCTTAGGAGCACAGGCTGCCAGTTAGACCTAAATGGGGGCACACTGAGCTTCCAGGGAGGGCCGGAAGTCACCATGACCCCCCCCCAATGTCACATTCACTCAACCCAAGAAACCCTTCACTCCAATAGTTAAAGCAGCAGAGACTCATGGCTGCCCCCTTCCTCCACATCTGTCTGTGACATTTCCCCAGCCTCCCTGTCACCTACGGCTGTGTGTTACATTCCCCCAGCTACCTCCACGACACATCCCTCCGTGAGCCCGGGCCGTGCCCCCCCAACCCAGCTACCCAGATGGGAAAGGACAGGACACTGTCTGCAGTGAGGGAGATATGGGGAATGAACTGTGTTGGTCTTGACCCCGAGCCTCAGGAACGGTTATGGCAGTTGCTGTTTGAATTCAGAGACAGCTTTGCGCTGAGTGAGGAAGAGGAGGGTCAGACTCATCTGGTGCAGCATGAGATCGACACAGGTGATGCTCGACCCATCAAGATGCATCCTGCCGTATCCTGCTGGCACGCCAGGAGGCGGCAGACAAGGCAGTGTTGGAGATACAGCGGACAGACTTCACCGAGCCCTCAGATAGCCTCTGGGTGGCACAAGTCATCATGGCTCCTAAGAAGGGGGGCGAGCTGAGGTTCTGTGTGGACTACAGGCGGCTGAATGAGGTAACCAGGAAGGACTCGTATCCCATACCACGTATCGAAGTGTCGCTGGACCTGGTTTGGGGAGTCCTCCTGGTTCTCCTCACTAGACCTCCGCAGTGGCTACTGGCAGGTGCCACTCCCCAGAGGCCAGAGCCAAAACTGCATTCTCCACTAACCAAGGACACTGGCAGTTCAAGGTCCTGTGCTTCGGCCTGTGCAGCGCTCCAGATACTTTTGAGCGTTTGATGGTAATGCACCCATACGATAACCATTTTTGGTTTGAGGTAGAACTATTTTGAGTTCCATGTAGAACCCTCTGTAGAAAGGGTTTTAAATGGAACCTAGAACCAAAAAATATTATTCAAAGGGTTTTCCTATGGGAACAGCCGATGAACCATTTTAGGTTCTAGATACCACTTTTTTTTAAAGCGTGTATGATCAGGCAATCATGGGAAGCTGAATAGCATGTCTCTTGGGGAATCCAGTCTGTGAGACGTGATGCATATGGGGAAAAAAGTATCAAACAGAAGAGAAAATAACATTTTGGCATCAACTTACTGTCAATGACTATAGATTTAAGGAAGGGTGCTTCTGCTCTCTCCTTTCACTGGGATGTGCCAAAATAGGTCACTGGTAACTGAGTGGGTGCCGAAGCACTGCTGTAGAGGCCATGCATCAGGTCATTGACATGTTTCAGGAACTGTAAAGACAGATGAATCATGAGTCACCATTACCTAAGATCTTCACTAAGTTAGCCTAGCAAGTACATTGATTATGTTGCCCCTCAGCAACCTGGCAGTGAGGCAGACGGATGAAGAGATATAGATAGACAGAAAGCAAAACAGGCTATTTACATTTCTTAGTCAACAGGCTAGATAAATTATGTACTCCTCCCTTTGTTTCCTCCATCCAAGCTAGAAGATTCCTGCAAAAAAAAGGAGAAAGAATTGAAAAGGGCAGTTGAGAGGTGTAATGTTAGAATTTTGAGGGGGAGCAGGGATAGGCAAAATGTATCCTATTGTCAAATACAAAAGATCTCTGATTAATCAAGAAAAATCTTCACATCCAGTGTGGGGAGGTACACATTTCAAGAATTTTACAGTAGGCTACCTTACTGTCTCACACACAATCAATGTATGTGTGTATTCATGTACAATCTCTCTCACACACACAGCTAGCATGACAATGTTGATATATTTTTTATAGATTATCATCACAATCATCTCTCTCTCTCTCCCTTTCACACTGAACACACATAGCTAGCATGACTACGTTGACATGAATGTTTTCTAAAATTATTGTGATCATCTCCTCTCTCACACACCTGTAGAGAATATATACACACACACACACACCCCTTTACAATCATTAACTCAGATATTCAAATGGTATCTAGCTAGCTTCAACAGGAAGAAATTCAAATGTACCATGTCCATAGTGGATTAGCCAGAGAGCTAGCATTAGCCAGCTGAATTAGTTAGTTAGCTAGCTAATCTTACCTTGACTTTAGTCTCCCCAACAAACTGCCGCTTTACTTACAAAAGTAAAACAAGAATTCAGGTGAACAGGGACTACCACTTTTAGAAGTTGTGTACATTTTGAAAAACTTGCTGTTGACCAATGTGCTCGAGCAAGCAGGCTGCATGCAGAGATCTTTTATTTATTTATAGCTAGAACTAATATGGTTACCTCCATATTTAGCTACAGAAATGAAAATTAAATGACTGCACGGATTCTGTTAATTGGTTAAAAGCTAAGGGAAAATATAATAGTAATATTTTCAGGGTCAAATTCAGGTGCAATACATTTTGACAAATTACGTATGGAAATAAATGCGATAAAAATAGGGTTTTGAAAACCCTAGTGGATTGAAGCATGAAATAAATGAAATATTGAAATAAGACATGCTTGTGTTATTTCTTAAATAAATAGTTAGTCATAAAACTTCCAAACAGAATTCAGTGGAACAGAAGAAAATGTGCAGCACAATAAACAGTGCAATTAGCTAACACAGATGAAAAATGACCATTAGAAGCCAACACATACAGCAAGCTACCAGATATAATTAATTAAACAACCATTATTTCATGGTACTGCCATTTTACTGCATTTTAGTATGGCTATCATGTATGTTTATTGCCTAGAACAAATATTATGGAAGTGAATATACACTTTTCAATTTGGTGGACTGTAACTACGAAAAACACTGCCATAGCCTGTATTAAAACCAAAAGCATTTATAGCATCAGAGATTCTCTAAAATTAGGAATCATCCCTGATAGCTATAGGATCGCAGAGACCATCACCAATTTGAACTTTTAATGACCAAGCAAATTCCATGACTTTGGGGTGAAATAAAATCACTTTCCCCCCTTTGGTGTTTCAACACCTGCCGAATAAAATCCTCAAATGGCCTTTCTCCTGAAAAAGTTAATCGGTCCGGATAAATTTAAGTGGACTTGGCCCGGGTACCATTACCCGGAGCCGAGAGTAATATGATTCTGCCAGCCTGCATGTACAGTTGAAGTTGGAAGTTTACATACACTTAGGTTGGATTCATTAAAACTCATTTTTCAACCACTCCACAAATTTCTTGTTAACAAACTATAGTTTTGGCAAGTCGGTTAGGACATCTACTTTGTGCATGACACAAGTCATTTTTCCAACAATTGTTTACAGACAGATTATTTCACTCACAATTCCAGTGGGTCAGAAGTGTACATACACTAAATTGATTGTGCCTTTAAAACAGCTTCCAGAAAATGGTGTCATGGCTTTAGAAGCTTCTGATAGGCTAATTGACATAATTTGAGTCAATTGGAGGTGTACCTGTGGATGTATTTCAAGGCCTACCTTCAAACTCAGTGCCTCTTTGCTTGACATCATGGGAAAATCAGCCCAGACCTAAGATGTTTTTTTTGTAGACCTCCACAAGTCTAGTTCATCCTTGGGAGCAATTTCCAAACGCCTGAAGGTACCATGTTCGTCTGTACAAACAATAGTACGCAAGTGTAAACACCATGGGACCACGCAGCAGTCATACTGCTCAGGAAGGAAATGCGTTCTGTCTCCTATAGATGAACGTACTTTGGTGTGAAAAGTGCAAATCAATCACAGAGTAGCAGCAAAGGATTGGTGAAGATTCTGGAGGAAACGGGTACAAAAGCATCTATCTCCACAGTAAAATGAGTCCTACATCAACATAACCTGAAAGGCCGCTCAGCAAAGAAGAAGCCACTGCTCTAAAACCGCCATAAAAAAGACAGACTGGTTTGCAACTGCACATGGGGACAAAGATCGTACCTTTTGGAGAAATGTCCTCTGGTCTGATGAAACAGGAAGGCTTGCAAGCCGAAGAAAACCATCCCAACCATGAAGCACGGGGGTGGCAGCATGTTGTGGGGGTGCTTTGCTGCAGGAGGGCCTGGTGCACTTCAAAATAGATGGCATAATGTGGGAGGAAATTGTGTGGATATATTGAAGCAACATCTCAAGACATCAGTCAGGAAGTTAAAGCTTGGTCACAAATGGGTCTTCCAAATGGACAATGACCCCATGCATACTTCCAAAGTTGTGGCAAAATGGCTTATGGACAACAAAGTTGTGGCAAAATGACTTATGGACAACAAAGTCAAGGTATTGGAGTGGCCATCAAAGCCCTGACCACAATCCTATAGAAAATTTGTGGGCAGAACTGAAAAAGCGTGTGCGAGCAAGGAGGCCTACAAACAAATCAGGAGGAATGGGCCAAAATTAACCCAACTTATTGTGGGAAGCTTGTGTAAGGGTTTGATCCAAGTTTTTTTTAAATAAAGGCAATGCTACCAAATACTAATTGAGTGTATGTAAACTTTGACCCACTGGGAATGTGATGAAAGAAATAAAAGCTGAAATTCTCACTACTATTATTCTGACATTTCACATTCTTAAAATAAAGTGGTGATCCTAACTGCCCTAAAACAGGGAACTTTTACTCGGATTAAAATGTCAGGAATTGTGAAACTGAGTTTAAATGTATTTGGCTAAGGTGTATGTAAACTTCCGACTTCAACTGTAGGTAGGGGTAAAGTGACAATGCAAAAATAAACAGCGAGTAGCAGTAGTGTACAAAAAAAAAGTCTGTAGCCATTTGCTTAATTGTTCCGCAGTTTTATGGCTTGGGGGTAGAAGTTGTTAACCCTCTTAAGGATCCACCCTTTTCAATTTCTGCCTAAAATAACATATCCAAATCTAACTGCCTGTAGCTTAGGGATTGAAGCAAGGATATGCATATTCTTGATACTATTTGAAAGGAAACACTTTGAAGTTTGTGGAAATGTGAAATGAATGTAGGAGAATATAACACTTTAGATCTGGTAAAAGAAAATACCATCTTTGAAATTCAAGAGAAATGCCATAATGTATTATTCCAGCCCAGGTGCAATTTAGATTTTGGCCATTAGGTGGCAGTGTATGTGCAAAGTTTTAGATTGTCCAAATGTGCCTAATTGGTTTATTAATAACTTTAGGTTTATAACTGTGCACTCTCCTCAAACAATAGCATGGTATTCATTCACTGTAATATAGCTACTGTAAATTGGACAGTGCAGTTAGATTAACAAGAATTTAAGATTTCTGCCAAGATCAGATATGTCTATGTCCTGGGAAATGTTACTTACAACCTCATGCTAAGACGTGGCTCTCGGGTACCGATTGCCATGCGGTAGCAGAAAGAACAGGCTATGACTTGGGTGGCTGGAGTTTGACAATTTTATGGACCTTCCTTTATACTAGGCGGTGTCAGTGGTCCTGGATGACAGGAAGCTTGGCCCGTGATGTACTGGGCCATACGCACTACCCTCTGTAGCATCTTCCAGTCGGATGCTGAGCAGTTGCCATACCAGGCGGTGATACAACCGGTCAGGATGCTCTCGATGGTGCAGCTGTGCCTTCTTCATGACTTGTGTTGGTGTGTTTGGACCATGATAGTTTGCTGGTGATGTGGACACCAAGGAACTTGAAGCTCACGACCCACGTCAATGTGAATGGGGGTATGTTCGGTCCTCCTTTTTCTGTAGTCCACAGAAATGAGCATGAACAGCATTCTCACATAGGCGTTTCTTTTGTCCCAGTGGAAAAGGGCAGTTTGGAGTGAAAGAGATTTTGTCTTCTGTGGATCTGTAGGGGCAGTATGCGAATTGGAGTGGATCTAGGGTTTCCGGGATGATGGTGTGGATGTGAGCCATGACCAGCCTTTCAAAGCACTTCATGGGTACAGACGTGAATTCTACGGGGCAGTAGTCATTTAGGAAGGTTATCTTGGCGTTCTTGGGCACAGAGACGATGGTGGTCTGCTTGAAAATATATTACATACTTGGTCAGGGAGATTTAAAATGTCAGTGAAGACACTTGCCAGTTGGTCCGCGCACGCTCTGGTTACCTGTTCTGGTAATACGTCTGGCCCCATGGACTTGTCAATGTTGACCTGTAAAGATCTTACATCAGCTATGGAGTGTGGTCACAGTCGTCTGGAACTGCTGGGGTTCTCATGCACGCTTCAGTGTTGCTTGCCTCAAAACGAGCATAAAATTAATTAGCCCATCTGGTAGGCTCACGTCACTGTGCAGCTCGTGCATGGCTTGATAAATATGTTGTATTCAAATAATATTTTGAGAGAGCAAAGGACACAGTTCAAAGCCCTTTGAACATTAGTAATACAACATAATCAACATGATAGTACCTCCTAGTGGTAAGTGTATGTAATGAAACTTTGACAACGTTGGATTGTTGTTGCACCTACGCACCTAGAGTGGGTCACTGTCATCCCAGCATCACACAAGCAGCCACAACGCAGATGGAGCTTCTGAATGACAATATCATTCAGTGTGCCGCCGACCTCACTGCCACTCTGCCCGACAAGCTGTTTTCTATTTTGTCAACTCAGGGTAAGACACCATGTCCTACAACCTATGACTTCCTCCTGAAGCACAGCCCCAATGGCATTCGCTTAAGATAAGAATAATGTAATGTCTCCAACAGTTCAGAGGCCAATGATATAGCACTACACTTGCCCACCAGTACCCCAAACATGAAGACATTGCGCTTGACCAGTAAGGTTTCTCACATCACACAAAAACTACTGTTCCGCTTCCTTTTCACATGCATGTCTCAGTAGATTTTTTCTCTAAATATATATTTTTTGTCGAGTTGTCACCCAGTGCTGGAGGCCAAAACTCTTGCCCAAGGGGTACTCAACTAAAGTAGCAGAGTAGGTACTGCCTCTGAGCATACAATATTAGTGCACTATTATACTGTACCATTTTCTTATCGGTGAAGAAAAGGATAAAGAGCCAGAACCTCATTTGAGTGAAGATTGAGGCCATTGTGATCGTAAAAGCTATTGCTTTTATCGTTGACATGCGACAGTGAGTGTTGGTATTTCTCTGATATGGGCCCTCTGCAGGGGGAGTGTTTGTGGCAGACGAGGTGCAAACAGGTTTTGGGCGTGTGGGGAGCCATTTCTGGGTCTTCCAGCTGCAGGGTGATGTTTTCAGATGAGTAGTCAGACTGGTCATTCACTGCTGCGAGGCCTTGTGAAGCAACAACTATACAATCATATCAAAGTGTGTCAGTGTTTGCTGCAGTCACAATTCGGTGAAGAGTTAACACTATTCTTATTTTGGTATAAATCTTTGCATTATTTTTTAAAAGAGAACCTTTAAGCAGAAATATCATTTGGTCTCGTGTCCCTTTCCAGACTGAAAGAGGAGTATATCTGTGTCAGTACAGACGGCCCCTGGGAGAACATTATCAAGTTTAAACCTCCCATGTGCTTCAGTATGGAAGACACAGACTTGGTGGCAGACAGGATACACCACATTCTCACAGGTGACTGGAACACTTACCCTATAGCCCTGACTTAGTACAATACATTTACAGTTGTATAGTATACGTTTATTATACTTGAGACAGGATACCCAGTCTCAACAAAACATTTAAACCCAAGTCGACTTGGCCTCCAGAAATGCCGTGTTTGCAGAACTTAAATTTCAGAGAGCTTACACTGACCTGATTCCTTATATCTGCTGACACAGAAGTGTTGGGGGACCATTTCTGAACCAGGCCAATGGCACTTACACAACAGTCTTGAAGGATCCATACTACACACCACCTAAGCAGGTGTGTAGGGACCTGTTGACAATTCTACTTTTCCTTTTCAGACATGGAGCGCAGTCATCAAAAACTGGACAGTGGAGATTTCTAAGGTTTGTACAAACCTGTAGAAAGATTTAATTGCATCAGACAGTAAGAATTGGTCACAATCAGGAGTCAGAGGTAGTGTGATGTACTCCTCCAGGAAATTTCACTAACCGTTAAAAGTGCATTTCTCAGACATTGGATTTCATAGGGCAGAGCACCGGGGCCCGTATCTACAAATCATCTCAAAGTAGAAGTGCTCATCTTGGATCTGTCCATAGAAATGGTATTTATGATCTAAAAAGGCTAAACTTATCCTATATCAGCATTCCTACTTTGAGGTTCTTTGTGGATATGGTCCCAGAACTTGGGTATTTTGCTTTTCATACAAACTGCAGTCCTCATGGTGAAAAATAAAAGGGAAGGAACGCAGACTTATTCAACACAGCCAATCTCAAGGATCCATACCACAATTAAGGATAAAAAGCCAAATTGTTAAGACATTAAGACTACACTACTAGATCTACCAACACAAGAATGTTTTGTGACAGTTCATGAAGTGGAATTAGTGACTGCTTTTGATTCTGCATGAGGGATAAGAGAAACGGTGACATATGCAACGGAAAGGCAATACATTTCTACTATAAAACACAAAAGTCGTGATCCTCACATTTATACTTCCCTGTGGAAATAGATAATCACATAGCAACTACTGGATCAAGAAGTAGTCACAAAGGTCTACTGATACAGTAGAAAAGTGTATGTTAAGCTGCATTTACACAGGCAGTTCAATTCTGATATCTTATTCCCCACTAAATTGGTGTTCACCCATCAGATCAGCTCTGTGAAACAATCTGGGACTGGTCTTTTGACCAATTAATTAGTGGGAAAAATAACAGAATTGGGCTGCCTGTGTAAACAGCCTACTTGATGTGAAATGGACACCGGCCCAGGCAGACTGATGAGGTCACTTCCAGCTGATCTTGATAACTGCAACATTGCATGGCAACAGTGACTTTGTACACATGACTGTGTAGATTACAGACGATGGGGTGGGCGTGCACTTACCAGAGGACTACAGTTATTACCTTGACTTATCCACTTATAAAAACATACCAAATACTGTAGTTTAACGTCAGATCCATAGTGGGGTAAGATCAGCTAGCTCGGAAAAGTAAAATGATGCGGAGGCTACGTAGGACAGCTTTCAACCCATTGACTGAGCCAGTTATCCCTCTGCCAGCAAAGTATCTGCCACCGCATCCCAGAGAGGCATCCATCTGTATGGCACGATTTTAACCTTACCCCAAGACAGGACAAGTAATCCATTTAACAGTACAAAGCAGTTAACAGTAACCAAAACAGCATTAGGGGGAGGGTTTATAAATGATAACAAAAGGATCCACGTGTAATATAAACCAAAAGTTTATTTCTACCAATTTGCCCAAGACACTAGAGGAATGAGTTTCCAGAGAGAAAGGGAAGGCCCTCTACTTACATTAACAGGCTTGCGCTCAGTTGTACTGTATCGTATGTAACACTAGTAAAGCCACTTTTTAAAAAATTACAGAGAAGAGCAAGGGGGACCTCCTTAAAAGCCAAAAAACTAATGCTGGTTGTCCTTGTCTACTAGCCAAATGCAAGCATTCACTAGACAAGCTTACAATGAAATCTTTGATTAGTTTTTAAATCTCTTATTTCACCTCACCCCACATCTGAAGCCATGCAACTCGCGTCAAACACTCAGCACGGGAAAATGTTTTACTAATCCTAGAAATAACAAAAAAAAGGTAATTGTTTTATTTCAAAAGCTTCTGAAAGCTCTGCTCCGGTTTGTTGGCAAATCCAGTAGACATGTAAAATACAACCACACAATACATTAGATTCAAAAAGGTACCAAAAAGTACAGTAAAAATAACACTTCCATCTCTGGAAATGTAAATGGACAAAACCATATAAAATAAAAAATAAAAAGGTGGAAAAGTGACATTTGCTTCCCCAGTTCCTCACTTGATCTGTACATATGGAGCATGAGTCCAAATTTCTGCCAACTCCAAAGGAAAAGCCAAAGCCCATGTTCGCTGTGGCCGGACCATGGGTTTCTTTTTTCTGATTTACTTAAGACCTTAAGAGAGAAACATGGTGCTTACAGTTACTGAGCATAACCAAATGGCATTTTGTATTACACATGGACACCATGATGTTTATGAATGACTTAACAGTTGTGTACTTCTATTAAAAATGAACACTCGGAGTAGGGAGAACGTCAAAGGGGACATGACACCTAGCTGCCATACCTAGCACCCCATCGCAAAGGCCCTAATGCTTATACTGGGTCAACCACCACCTCAACCCTTATTGATCAAGTAGTGTTTGTAGGGATGCATCTTAAAATGGTTGGCACATGGAATGAGACCATTATTAATGAATTGCAGACCCTCCCCACCCACTCCCCCCCGTTAACAAACGTTTGAATGGGATCAGACTAGATGGGAGAAATTTTGGAGTCAAAGGGCACAAATGGTTACAGCTAGATTGTCATATCACCATAGATGATGCAAAAATGCATACCTGCACTACATGTGATCAGTATGGCTTGTAGCTACTCTGGTGGCCTCCACGTCTTGGAGTTTTCCCATAGCCTGCATTGCCCTGGTCTGGAGGACAAGAAAGAAAGGGACTGAGTGTCTTCCGTACGACAAGGACCAACAAAGTTTCTCACATTTGCGTTTTTGGGTAGTTATCGCTTACTGTAGTCGTAGCCACCCCCATAGCCATAGTATCCAGCGGAGTAGTCGTAGTTGCCATAGCCTCCATATCCACCGTAGCCTTGCTGTCCACCGTAGCCGTAGCCCTGGTTCCCATAGCCCTGGTTCCAGTAGTTGTTGTATCCGCCACCTTGGTTCCAATTCTGGCCCTGACCTGAGAAGATTACGTTACAGTGATTAGAAGCACATAGAGCAGAGTTATATAAGCAACCACTTTGATCTTGGGACTGGGGTGAGAGGAGCCTACTTTAGAACCCATTTCGTCAGGTTAAATCCACACAAAGTGTTTTGTGTAGATTACTTACCTCCACGGCCCCTGCCTCTTCCACCACCTCCACCGCCACCACCGCCACGGCCGCCATATTGCTGCTGCTGGTACACCTCTTTGGGCTGTGCTATTTTAATCTCACACTGG
This sequence comes from Oncorhynchus gorbuscha, assembly GCF_021184085.1. Lineage (NCBI taxonomy): Eukaryota > Metazoa > Chordata > Actinopteri > Salmoniformes > Salmonidae > Oncorhynchus > Oncorhynchus gorbuscha. The sequence continues at coordinate 60,696,309 of NC_060185.1, forward strand.
AACAGATCAGTAACATGAAGACTTAAGTTTGACATGGGAAAAACCTTTGCCACACCCACTGCATGGATCTTCAATGTGAGGGATAGATGTTACCTGAAGAAACCACAGAATTTGTTATATACAGAAATCTAAAGCTTAATTTGAAAGGAGGAGGAAATCACAACTCTGCAATCATATGTACAAAAAGAGACCGTGCACACACACACACAACCCTGCAATGCATTGACTGCATTACAATTGTTACCTTGCTTCCACTGACGTTATGGAATTTCTTTTCTAGCACTTTTTTGACAGGAGTTTCATCCTTATACGTGATGAACACGAACCCCCTTCTCTTTTCAGTCTTTGGGTCCTGTGGAAGCTCGATTGTCTCGATCTGCAGATCAAAGGTAAATAATTACTGTTAAAACACCACCTTACCACTAAGTCAGTGTTACCCCCAGAGATAGATGTTGATACTGTACCTCGCCAAAGGTTCCAAAGTACTCCTGGATAACTTCCTTGTCTGTATCTGGGTTGAGGCCACCAACAAAGATTTTCTTTACGGGCTCCTTCTTCATAGCCATGGCCTTCTTGGGGTCGATCTGTCGTCCGTCAAGTCGGTGTTCCTTCTGTTCCAAAACCTAGACAAGGAGGAAGAAAAAGCAGCCAGAGAATGAAGAATAGCAAATAGTTGTAGTACTGCAGGGATGTTGCCAAGTTGTAATATTCCACATGGGAACACCGACATTCAATATGCATTACAGTTCTTAGATAAAAGTAACAATCCCCAAAAACATGTTCTCTTACCTTGTCTACACTGACTGCTTCTTTGAATAGAATAAAGCCAAAGCCTCTTGACCGGCCTGTCTGCTGGTCCATCTTTATGGTGCAGTCCGTCACTTCACCGAATTTAGAGAAATAATCTTTAAGATCTTTCTTACTTGTGTCCCAGCTAAGTCCTCCAACAAACATTTTCCTAGCAAAGAAAAAAGGATAACTGACTAAATATGATGGTTGGGTAACAACCGCTCTAAAAGTGTTGGAGAACAATAGTATAGGGTTCCCCAACTGGCAGCCAGTGGGACGAATCTGGCCTGTGGTTGGTTTTATTTGTCCCCCAAATGCTGAGAGAAAATGTTCATATCTTTTTTTGTTGAGTGGGTGAATTTTCCATTGTTAGACATACGACTAACACAAGGAGACCAGCTTCAAGTGATTGATGTAAGACATCTGTTCCCAAATATTCCCAAACATAATCGTATAGAAATATAATCAAGGTTTGAAATGATGTTTTAGTCAACACACATATATTGTAATGAAACAGCAGCCCGAGGTCCGGCGCGCTATCGACTGTGCCGCAAAAGCATGCTCGTGCGGCAGAGTCGATTTCCGCGCTTAAAAACCCAGGGTCGTTACAATATATTTAATTGTTTTGACCTTTTTGCAGTCCATAAATGTGTAATTACGTTCTGGCCCACTTGCCAACCGCTCCGAAAAACAAAAATTGTCCCCGCGGCTGAATCTAGTACTCCACAAATCAGTGGCCATTATTGTTGAAGATCGGCTGGTCCTACTACTGTATGGCCAAAACGACATCAAACCCCAAATATCTGACCAGAAAGTCGGGTGTGTGCCCTAAACAGAATAAACAACCTAGCCCTGCAAAAAGATACTCCCTCTCCAGCGATTGTGTTACATTTAATCGCTGCTGGAAGTGCCCCCCCCCTCGCTCCCCACATGGCGCCAACAAAGCCAGACCGAACAAAGGAGCGATACAATACATTAACACTCTGCCGAGATCGAAAACATTTCTGTACTCACCCTGCATCCTCCTCGCCTTTGCTGGCGTTGATCTGTCCACCTTCGCCTTCAGTGGCACCATTTTGCGAATCTTCTCCCTCTACTGCCGCCTCGTCTTCTATGCAGGCTTCGGTCTCTTCCTCGCCTTTATTCAGGGTTTCGGTCTCTTCCGTTTCATCGGCTGTCTTTGCGCCGTTAAAATCATCCTCGCCTTCGTGGCCGTTTTCTGATGTTTCCATAAACTGTTGCTCGGTGTCAGACATTTTGTAATTGTTAGGTTCCCCTTTTCCTGCACAAAATGAAACATTGTTACCAAAGGACCTGCACAGTTATGTAACCCACACGCCGTACATGCTTCGCCATTTATGCTATGCCAGTGAATTTACACTCCCCACCATTTTGGCTGGCAACATTGTTTTTTGTAAATGTATGGGAGACAATGTTCCCGGAATGACAGCGAGACATGGCAATCGACTCATCGAATGAGGGTATAACAAAAGATTTTTTTTGCACGGACTGAATGTAACAACCAAATATCGTCAATGTAACTGTATCACGCGGATAAACCGTTAGCATGAACCACACCACTCCGTTACGTAATGCGAAGGCCATGCGAGCTGTTTTACTACTCAAATATTACAGCCACATTTATACCTGACACCGAAATAACGAAAATAGTTATTCTTATGGTACTTACACAAATACAAAATAAGATGAATAGATGGAAAATAATCCCCTAAAGCCTCTTAGTGATCACACAATCAGAAAATACTCTCCAAGATGGATTCTCCCATACAACGCCAACTCGTGGTTGGTTTTATAGTACCCGTTAAACAAAAAACGACCTTTCATTTAGGGGCCTCTGATTTGATCCCTAAAGCTGTCTATCATGGCCATGGCCAATTATGTACCCCGATTCAGTGTACACGCCCACTACACGTAAGAACTTGCAGTACATTTTATTATTTTAGGTACATTCTTGAAGAAACCAGTCTGCAAACTACAAAACAATCAAACAAAATGAGGGGAGGAGGGAGGGGGAGCTGTGGCCAAGAGACCAGAGGTGGCAGAACGGAGTGCTCGGGTTGGGGTGTTGGGTTTGAGCATAGCCTGAAAGTAGGGAGGGGCAGTTCCTCTCGCTGCTCCATAGGCAAGTACCATGGTCTTGTAGTGGATGCAAGCTTGGACTGGAAGCCAGTGGAGTCAGGGCCAGAATAATGCAGGGGCTTACTGTGGCTGAAGCCCCTTGGCCCATGCCGTGGGGGGCCTAAAAGCCAGGAAAAACAAATAAGTATATATACAGTATATCAAATCGTATTTGTCACATGTGCCGAATACAACAGGTGTAGACCTTACAGTGAAATGTTTACTTACAAGCCCATAACCAACAATGCAGCTAAGAAAAATAAGTAAGTAAAAAATGATTAAAGAGCAACTGTAAAATAACAGTAGTGAGGCTATAAACTGTACAGGGGGTACCGGCACAGAGTCAATGTCGGGGTGGGGTGGACGGCAATACAAATAGTCTGGGTAGCCATTTGATGAGCTTTTCAGGAGTCTTATGGCTTGGGGGTAGAAGCTGTTAAGCCTTTTGGATCTAGACTTGAAGCTCCGGTACCACTTGCCACCGCACATTCTATGACTAGGGTGGCTGGAGTCTGACCATTTTTAGGGCCTTGTCGGGTGTCTGAAGTAAATCCTTTGTGTCCAACTCGTTAAAGAAAAAATCTTCATCCAGTACGAGGTGAGTATAAGCTCTTTTCGGTTATAAGAGACGGGTGCCAAAAACATTATGCACAAAATAAGTTACAAATAAAGCAACAAAAAAAAACACAATTACACAATTGGTTAGGAGACCATAAAACGACAACCATCTCCTCCGGCGCCATTCTGAATATATTATACACTGTTTAATGTAGTGTATATTTGATATATTTTCTCTGCAACTGCCAACCACAGGAAGGCTCAGGAGTCTGCTCTCGATGAGTATAGACAGTCTGCTGCCGCTCTGCCAATCATCAGATGGGGGGAGAAAAGGTGGTAGGGGGACCTCACGGTTCATTGGGGGCCCCTGCCTTGATTGGGTAACTGATTAATAAAAACAAAAACTGCATGATAGATAAATGTGACTGGTCAATTGTGTGAGTCAGGGGCTGGGCCCACACCTGTAGTGTGCCCAAGAGGCAAAAAATACTAATCTAAATTACTTTTTATCCAACCACCGCCCTCAATGTTGAAAATACGCCAGAGAGCATAATTTTGCCATAAAGGATCAATAGTTCATTAAAAATAACTGTGGATTAAGTTTTATCACAAGCACATACAGGCATCTGCCAAAATTAAGGAAACACCAACATAAAGTGTCTTTAAAAGGGTGTTGTGCCACGAGCTGCCAGAACAGCTTCAATGCAATTTGACATAGATTCACCAAACCATGACAGGAAAATACATATATGGTATATATATACCATCTATGGATTATATTTCTATGGTTATTTGTGGCTCTAGGTTTGCCTTTTGCAGATTTTAAAATACAATTGTGGGAAAAACGTACAGTTTGGAAAGTCAATGCCTACTGCTGAAAAGAGAAGAGTAATCTGTCTGTAGAACCATTACAAACACTTTTTATTAACAACTCCCAATTTGTAGCTAACAGCAGCACTCTTTTTCAAAGTACCTCATCTTGAGATAGGCTCATGACAAGCGCATCGACCATCACCGTGAGTAGCCTATGGCTTCATCATTAGGTGAGTCAGTTGGCACTGGAAATTTTAGTTAATCGCCTACGATATATATGCATTTATAACCTGGGTGTGTCGAGCCCTGAATGCTGATTGGCTGACAGCTGTGGTATATCAGACCGTATACCACAGGTATGACCAAAATGTATTTTTACTGCTCTAATTACGTTGGTAACCAGTTTATAATAGCAATAAGGTTTGTGGTATATAGCCAATATAGCACGGCTAAGGGCTGTATCCAGGCACTCCTCGTTTCATCATGCATAAGAACAGCCCTTAGCCGTGGTATTTTGGTCATATACCACACCACCCTGTGCCTTATTGCTTAAATATTGCCTCCTAATATAGTACATTCTGTGTGTCATTTCATTGGCCTGGGCTATTGTTTGTTTGAATTCAAGACCAGATTGATCGCCGTTTATAATAATAATAATAATAATATATGCCATTTAGCAGACGCTTTTATCCAAAGCGACTTACAGTCATGTGTGCATACATTCTACGTATGGGTGGTCCCGGGAATCGAACCCACTACCCTGGCGTTACAAGCGCCATGCTCTACCAACTGAGCTACAGAAGGACAGAGTAGCCACTCATTTTGTTAATTTGTGCGGTATTAAAAAATATTCAGCTAATGTCTTCTATCATGTAAATGATGTAGAATTGCATGCGTTTTTAAAAAAGGTGTTTTTTTTTCGGACCGTGGGAGAAAAAAAAAAATCCCATGTGTGGAACCACAAAAAACACCTCTACTTAACTGTAACCTATGCCGCATGGCAAACGTTATGGCTTTATTAGAAATTAAATTTATCATGCCTCAAATTGCATCTTGGTGCATGGATTTTACAGATGATGGTGTGACGGGAAGGGGGAAATAGCCTCAGGGTCTATGATTTCTTAATCCGTCCCTGAGTTGAGTGTGCAGAGAAACTGGATGACATGGGAGAACTTGGGGAAAGTTGAACACCATGCGGGCTGCAGCATTCTGGAGTTGCAAGGGTTTGATGGCACAAGCCGGGAGCCCAACCAACAGCGAGTTGCAGTAGTCCAAATGGGAGATGACAAGTGCATGGATTAGGACCTGCGCTGCTTCCTGTGTGAGGTAGGGTCGTACACTACAGATGTTGAGCATGAACCTGCAAGTGCGAGTCATTGCTTTAATAGTTTCAGAAGAGGTCAGGGTGTTGTCCAGGGTCACGCCAAGGTTCTTTAATGTTGGAGGGGGACAACTTGCAGTGTCAACCATGATGGAGAGGTCTTGGAACGGGCAGTAGGGCTGGGTGATTTGGCCTAAAAACCATATCTCTTTTTTTTCATCTATGGGCAATTCATGATATATATATATATAAACAAAACATTGTTGCACAATTAGGTCAATACACTGCATTTCAAACAGTTATGAATAATCTAATGAATTCAGGGCTTGTAAAATTATACCTAGGCTAAATATAAGCCTTCCACAACCATAACATGCTGACCACACCGCTCATGTTGCGAGCATGAGCATTGAAAAATAAATGTACACATACATGTTATTCAATCATTGCACCCACACTGCCTGCGCATGTCTGCGTAGCCAGGCGCTAAAATAGAACTTGGTTCTATTTGTGACACTTTACGTGTTGCAAGTCCTGCCTCTCCCACCTCATTGGTTTTTAGGAGCATAAACCCACGTGGGTGATTGAAAGATGAACTGAGGTCTCTTGTCCAGTTGGTGGTGGTAATGCACCTTCAAGTTGGTTGCCAACCGCCATATAAAGTCCAATGAAGAAGAAGCCTGAAGGAAAGATTAATAGAAACTAACTCAGTTGACACTTTTATCTGTGGATTAATTGTCGGAGTAGCGGACCTTGTGCATTTCAGGTCAAATAACAACCCAATGATTATATCCCAGGACAAATTAGCTAGCAACAGCAAGCTAGCTAAATTGTCATAAATGTTTCATGCTTTTCAGCCTGTCCCCAAATTAATATAGTTTGTTCAGAGTTTGTTAGATATTTCAACCTGCGTGTCCTGATCTCGTCTGGTGCGGGTGGACAAAATCAACATGCGCCCTATTGCGCACGCTCACGAGTGGTCTGATCAGCATGTAAGACCCACTAATCATTTAATTAGAAAATGAACACAGGTCTCAAACAATCTCTCAAGCACAAGCTCACATGGTAGTGAGTAGCCAGCTGATCTTTACATTAAAAGTCTAGCCAACTTGGATCCATTTCTTTGCTAACAAGGTAGAACAGTTATGAATAGACCCCCGTGTCCTGTCTCCAACTGTTTAAAAATCACATTTTATTGGTAAGATACACATAGCAGATGTTAATGTGAGTGTAGCAAAATGCTTGTGCTTCTAGTTCCGACTGTGCAGTAATATCTAACAATTAATATAACAATTCCACAACCACTACCTAATACACACAAATCTAAAGGGATGGAATAAGAATATGTACATATAAATATATGGATGACCGAGCAGCATAGGCAAGATGCAAGATGGTATAAAATACAGTATATACATATGAGATGAGAAATGCCAGATATGTAAACATTATTAAAGTGACTAGTGTTCCATTTATTAAAGTGGCCAATGATTTCAAGGCTGTATGTAGGCAGCTGCCTCTCTGTCAGTGATGGTTGTTTAACAGTGTTAGAACAACTGCCTGTTCAATTTGTTTAGATATTGAAACCAACTGGCAAACCTGGACAAGAAAATGCTTATTTCTCAGAATGAGAATGAGTTGCCAATTCCTTACATAAATAAATATTTTTATACTCACTGCACATTTATCACACAAACTAGACAACTAGCACGTACTGTTGGTCTGTGGCTAAAATGCTGCTAGCCATTCGGGTTACCACAGAGAGAATATAGGAGACGGCACGGGTCAAAATGATTGATTGATGACCGTACGTCATGATGACATGTACATGTCTGAATATAGGCCTCCGGCCTGTCCCCCCTGTTCATGTGTTCACGTGTTAGAGGGTGTGTGTTATTTTATATATCTATGGTATGCTTTGAAGTAGTCCTGTTGTTTGATTTTGATGTCTAGGGGGCTGGTTGAACTGGGGAGGGTGGGGGTTGAGTGTTTGAACTTTTGGGACCGTCTATGTCCCCCCCACCCCCAGTTTTATCTCCCTTATTGTTGTTATCTATGAAGTAGGAATGTCCAGGGTTATGTATCTGGGGCCTAGGCTTTATAAATGTTGTTAACCCCGCCCAGATACCCAGAGGGCTGGTTCAACAATAAAAGGAGTGTTCTTAAAACCTACAGTTCTTAACCTACGCATTGACCATGGATATTCCTAACGCATACCCAATCTCCGAAACGGCCTGGGCTCCCGACACTAAGGATTGTATGTCCCGCAGCCCTCCATTCTACTCCCCCCTGGCAAGACCCTCGACACCCCCTACATGTACACAACCTGAGGACGTGTTTGATGGGTTGGTCAGTACTATTTTTGTGGACACAATCAAGGCCTCAGTAGCCACGCTTTTAGACGTGGTGATTGGAGAATATATACGAGAAAAATGCATCGGTTGTGAGATTAATCACCCCAGCCAGCGCAGGCATCCATACCTATACGACTCCCCAAGATACTATTTCTTCAACAATTTTGAGGCGCTGGTGAAAAGACTTTGGTCCTGCCGGTTTATGCCATCGCTGGTCAGAGCCCTGGAGGCTATGGGCCTTGTGCCGTCTATCCCCAGAGTTTACGGGGTAACCGAGGCATTCCTACACGAGCTGAAGGAGGCGATTCACATACACGAGAAACTCAAAGAAATCCGACACACCCTGGTGGAGGATAACAAATACAGGGAGGCGGTGGTGTCTGATGTGATGACTTTCTGGCTCAATAAACCCCAAGAGCCCGAGTGACATTTTTGTAATTTAGATGTAGAGCAATGGGTAACTATGTGTATACGATGTTAGAGAGAATAAATACATTTTTTCTTTTGAGAGAACTTACAAGTGTTATGCATCAAATTATTGAAAATAAAGTGAACAATGTCTCGTTCTACACAACCCCCAATTCCGGGGCTAATGTAGAGCGTGTTTTGAAAATGGACCAAATCATGAATCATGTACGACATGCGGGCGAGTGTCTACAATGGACACAAATGGTAACCCGGCTTGGTGGTGATTCTGAAGAACTAGAAACAACCTTGTCTAAGATTTTACTTTATTTGTTTGAAACACCCTTTAATTGTATCATGTATCATATTTGTTGTTTATATACTTTTATAGCTGATGTGTCTGTTGTAAAAATTCAGCGAAACAAATCTGTTAATCTAAACCAAATATACAAGGTTTTACATGATTCGATCATAGAGAAAGGGGGGGCATGTATCCTGCAACGAATTATGGATTGTCTGTATACGTAATACCTAATGTTTTCATGAAAATAAAAATCCCAAAAATGAAAATGAAATGTTGTTGTTATTTGAAAGTGGCTCATTAATGCTATTGTACCTCAGAGAGGCAAGAAGCATGGCAGAGCAGATTTTGAAAAACATTTATTATAATCCCTCTAACCCAGGGTCTTATGGGGGTAAGGAACGTTTACAGCGAGCTTTAGCCGAAGAAACAGGTCACAGGTTAAGCGAGGCTAAAGTCAATGAGTGGCTATCCGAACAGGATGCTCACACTCTACATAAGCCCGTAAGAAAACATTTTCCTAGAAATATAGTTTTTTCTACACACCCATAGTCCCAATTTCAGGCTGATCTATGTGACATGCAGGCCCTTGCAGATAAAAATGAAGGAAATCGCTACATGCTAACGGTCATAGATATTTTCTCTAAAATAGCTTTTGTCCGGGTCTTAAAGAATAAGAGCGACGCTGAGGTGACCCGGGCATTTGATTCTATCTTGAAGGAAGGAGGCGCCCCCAAGAAAGTGCAGACCGATGGCGGAAAATAATTTTTTAATAATACTTTCCAGAAACTCATGAAAAAGCACAATATAGTACATTTTGCTACAGGATCGGATTTGAAAGCTTCTGTGGTTGAACGCTTTAACCGAACTCTGAAGGAGCGGATGTGGCGCTATTTTACAGCTCACAACACGCATAGATATATCGATATAGTTCAAGATTTAGTAATTGGGTATAACAATAGTTATCATAAAAGTATAAGGATGAAACCCTCCGAGGTCTCTTCGGAAAACTCTTTTCAAGTCTTTAAAAATCTGTATGGTTTGCTCCCCCTTCGCCGTAAGAAAAAAATACATTTTAAATGTATTGTGGGAGACTTGGTTCGTATATCCAAGTTGAGGGGTGTTTTCGATAAAAAAATATGTGCAAGGATACAGTGACGAGCTTTTCACGGTTACAGAATGTTTGCCGCGCATACCCCCGGTCAACATATTAAAAGATTATGACGGGGAACTTTTAATGGGATCTTTTTATGAGCAGGAATTACAGAAGGTTGGTAAAGACAAGGTGTTTCACGTAGAGGAGATTCTAGATTAAAAGAGAGAGAACGGTCAAAAATGGGTGCTGGTCCGCTGGAAAAACTGGCCGCTAAAATTCAACAGCTGGGTATTAGAGAAGGATGTAGTGGAGGCATCAGGGGTTAATTTAAACCCCCATGCATGATAAAATACATCCTCATTCGGGTGTACACCGGAGGGCATAATGGAACACAGCGGCTTCTACCTGACTCTCCCCAGTAATGCGTCCGCACATATATATCGTAATAATCACAGTTCTAATTATACAACAAATATTCCAAAGCCTATAGAGTTATCAGAGGCCTGGGAAGTAGGTCTCAGCGAGATTGCATACCCCCATAGCTTGTATAATATCACAGATAAGGACCGGGAATTTTATTTCAAAAAGTTATCGGAACCTGCGAAATTGATTAAGGTTAAAAAAGGGTTCTATAGAACCGTCGACAGGCTCGTCTCCGAGTTGAATGAACGTCTATCGCAGAACAGTATGGAAATATTCCTGATGTACAACCCTATACATAAAAGGGTACAAATCTCAGGAGATGCTTCCGGGGGGATAAAGACCGGAGGTAATTTAGCCTACATGTTAGGGATGGGGCCCAATAAATGGACGCATGTGGGAGATAAATTATTCCCATTCCCCGCGGATATACATGCAGGATTTTACAACATATTTGTGTATACCGACATCATATCCTATCAAAGGATCGGAGACAGCTGTGTGCCACTCCTGAGAACGGTTCATATAGACGGAAAGGACGGCGACATAGTCCCTGTCACCTACGACAAGCCACACTACGTACCTGTAAGCAAGAAATATATTGAAAACATTCTTGTTCAGCTTAAAACGGATCAGAACGAAAACATTGAATTTACTTATGGTAAAACGATTGTAAAACTCCACTTTAGACCCACCAAAACCTCTCTACATATATAATATTAGTATTATATATTTTATATACATAATACATCTAAATTAAAATGATGGAACACCGACATCTCGACCCTAACCGGTATGTCACATACTATGTGGATCAAGTGGGTAATGGGTTACCCGGCTATTATGGGTCGCCCACCATGTATGGTTCGGGGATCGGAGGGATATTTCGTAACCTCTTTAGGATGGTTTTACCGTTTATGAAGAGAGGCTTCAGCATAGCCAAACCGCATTTAAAATCAGCAGCAAAAAATATAGTAAGTGAGGTTGTCGCCAATGCGATAACCAGAAGGGCGTCACCAGATGTCGAGAGTCAAGAAGGCTCGGGGTTGATGATGTTGTCTCGAAGACCTAAAAAGAGACCTCCCGGTATAAGGCGAAGGCTTGCGCCTAAAAAACGGAGGTTAACGGTTAAAAGAAACTCAGTTAGTCAAAGACGGGGTAAAGTGAGGAGGTCTGGACCAAAAACGGTAAAAAGAATACTCGGAAGTATTTTCTAAAAGAACAAGCACCATGGCTCTTTTACACCGCATGTCCTCTGAAGCTATACAAACAGAGCTCGATCTTTTCACGGCCCCCTTAACCCAACATTCAGTAGAGAGGTCCAGTTATGTGGAGATAGCCCCACTCTCTGCCATTACAGACAACGGCCCCATAGAGTTTTTCATACCAGGCCACGGTGACAACTATCTGGACCTCAACAACACCTTGGTGCATTTGCATCTAAAAGTGACCAAAAGAGATGGTACTGATATTGCAAACAATGCCAAAGTGAGTCTCATTAATTACCCAGTGGCCACCATCTTCTCCCAAGTGGATGTGACTTTGGGGGAACGTCTAATAAGTCAAAGCAGTGCCACATACCCCTACCGTGCCATCATGGAATGCTTACTCAACTACTACTGAAGACACTCTCAAGACCCAATTCAGCGCAGGGCTTTTTAGCAAGGATACTGCAGGAGGCTCTATGGAATCGACAGACCCATCCACAGGTGCAAATAAATGCCTGGCCGCACGGGCTCGCTACTGTGCAGAATCTCGAGAGTTTCATCTGCTAGGCCCTATACACTCTGACATTTTCTTTCAAGAACGTTTACTCTTAAATGCGGTTGATTTAAGACTAAAATTAACCAGGGCCAAGGATGAGTTTGGCCTAATGTCTGCAACGGATGGGGACTTTAGCTTAAAAGTGTTGGGGGCCACGCTTTTTATTTAAAAAGTATCGGTATCTCCGGCAGTTCGTCTGGGTCACTCACAGGCTTTGCTGAAAGGAAAATGCCCTTTACCCTCTCCAAAGAATTACCATGAAAACCTTTAGCATACCTGTGGGCAGCAGAATCTGCAGTCAAGAAAACCTATTTCTAGGCCCTTTACCGCGATACGTGGTTATAGGTTTGGTTGATCATGCCTCCAATACGGGCAGCTTAAATAAAAACCCATTTAATTTTCAACACTTCAATGCAGAGTATGTCGCTCTGTGTCAGGACGGACGTCAGGTCCCTGCTAAGGCTTTCCAACCGCAATTTAATAACAACATATCTGTGCGAGAATTTTACAATCTATTCCTGGCTACCGGGAGGCATCTAAAAGATCTCTCTTTACCTATTGACAGAAATGATTTTGCAGAGGGTTACAGAATGTATGCTTTCAATTTATCCCCAGATGATGACACCTCAGGAAATCTTTCTGTGGTGTCCCAATGTAACCTCAGGCTGGAAATGCGTTTCCGTACACCTTTAGCCTGTACCGTTAGCATGATTGCTTATGCCTGCTCTGATTCAATCTTGGAGGTGAATAGCCGAAGACAGGTTTTAGTAGATTATTATTAAGGATCGTTGAGCAAAGACATAAATACCCAAGAGTTGGAAGGGCTGATGAGCCGACTGATTGGAAAACAATTTTGCGGAGTGTTGGCTTGTGATGAATTACCTATGGAGAAATGGAAGGTGCGGCCTGCAATGTTTATTGTCAATACCCATCCTAAAAACATGCCGGGTGAACATTGGCTAGCTGTGACATTAGAAGAGGAAGGAGGAAGAAAAATCTAAACTTTTTTTGATTCCTCTGGCTTTGCCCCCGGTTTTTCACAATTCCCCAAATCTATTAAAGAATTTCTGACCAAAAACGGCTCAAAGATATACTATAACATCAAACAGGTGCAAGATACCCTGTTCAACGACATGCGGTCAACACTGTGTATTCTACCTATGCCAAAGAGCCGGGGAGTTTCTTTTGAAGATGTTATGTCTCTTTATAAGGATGATTTAAGAAGTAATGATAAAGTTGTAGCTTGTTTTATTAGAAAATATCAAAAGTGTTCAAATGTGTATCCTTTAAGAACGTGTAATCAAGGCGTATGCTCACGCCAAATGTTTCAAGAATGCCACAAATGTTAAATTGCTTATTTTTTTCAAATAAAATTTATTGAATTTAATCATAGTCATTCAAAAGTCATTCAAAAGGCTAACCACCCAGAGAGATCGGGATTAGGGAAAGGTCCAGAGGCGTTCAGTGGGGTAAATGGGTTATTGTCATTCATTTTTGGGGCATCTTTAGGGGTGCTGTATCTCGGTGAAGGTTTGTGTTTTAAAGAGTGAATCTGTTGCCGAATCTTATAGTTGGGTACACCCGAGAGGGGTATGTTGAGGATGGCCGGGGCCTTAAGAAACTGAAGCCACCCTGGAGGTCTTCGGTCATCAGCAACCTTGTGGGCAGATGTGGTACTTTTAAGCAAGTCAAGTATATGTGAACCCTTGACAACCGCACCCTGAAGGATAAACTCTCCTTTTTCGTTCCAAGTAGCTGCCCCATTTGAGTCTTTTAGCTTGTTCATAATGTAGCTAACATTTTTCCTGTTACGTGCCGGAACATGGGTTAACAAGTCATGCATAACTTTATCTTCAACAGGCATTTGATCTTCAGACGGTAAGCTCGCAGGTACAGGCATTACAGGGGCGTGGCTCTCGCGAGGCTCATCATCTTTTAAAGAAAGGGTCCTGTAGGGAAATAGTTAAATGGCCTGTCTCTCTCTCCCCTTGTTTCACCAAGGACAAATACCTTTGCAAGAGGTTTGTGTATTTTTGGACCTTATCATAGGGGTTCAATCCTTTTTGATTCAAAATATCCTTCATGGCCGTATCCAAATCATTTTCCGCTGTTTGTCTGATATTTTCGGAGGCCCCTGCACTTGTTTTTTTAAAGTCTATCCAACTCTTGTTGTGGCACCAGATACATTTTATTGGCCATCACCCTATGTGTTCAACCACCACGTCGGGCTGCAATAAGGCTGGTGATGAAGGGCACGGCTATACTTAGTAAAGGTAGAATAAAACCGCCAGACTGTTGTATGCTATGTCGTTTCTTTTGAAGACTGACCCTTTTATTGGCAAAGAGCTTGATCGAGGTCTTTTGTCTCTTTAATTCTTTCAATTGTGTCAGGGTGAGTGGAATGCGTCCTTTGAGAAGATTCAAAGCAATCTCACATAGGGATAATATGAGATCTGAAGAACAGTGACCCAAGATGGCCTTCCGTTCATTAGATGAAGCCCCAACTAGGCTTCTCAAGAGGGGCAAGTTTCTTTTTAAACGCAGAGACATAGCGGCTACTTTATTGTTAGGAATGTACGCAGCCGGCCACTCCCACGGGAACAGACCGGTTCGTAGCCTCAGGTGTTCTGGAGTATTTGCTTTTAAATCCAAGATTAAATAAGAAAATGGCGCTTGGGTAGCGTCCTCGTAGCTCTCCATAAAGTAGGATTTCCTTCCCGGGTACATCTGCTGAGCTAGAGTGTTAATTTGTAGTTTGTCTCTAGGATTTTTGAACAAAACCATGTAATTGGCGTTCAAACTGATGGTGCGGATATTTTTACCTTGGTGAAACACATTCTGCACCAAGTAAAGCACGGACAGGTTTCTATGATGAGTATATTGGGTAAACGCACGGGCAATTTCGGGATGTTCGCTACCTGCAAATAGCATATCGTCCAAAACCAACAGATTGTTTTTATGAGGAGGTAAAAGTTCATCATCAGACAAGGTATCAGGTATTCCTTCAACAAACTTGATTTTTATTGTCTTCAACAATTCATCATACAGAGGTTGATAACATGAATAACACCACACAACATTATCAGGCTTTTGAGATAATACATGTTCAGAATTCTCTAAAATACTTTTTACAAAACAAGTTTTACCACTATTCGAAGGCCCTGCGATTAAGGCCGAAAATGGTAGTTGCAACCGGGGGTCAAAACCTTCTACAGCAGTCATTATATCTTAAGCTTTAAGACCCCTGTAGCTTGTAGCATAAGTCAGTAGCCATAGGGCAATGTGGTCCCGTCGGGCAAAAGCACTCTCTTGTCATACACAACACTGAATCTTTTAATGAGTGGGGCATTCCTCAGATGGAAGCCATTTTTATCCCTAACAATCTTTTTGTAGGAGCTCAAAATATCCAAGTCACTATTCCTGTCATTTAGGAACCCCTCGACCAAGCGTATGATTGATTCCAAGTTTACACGCTGGGCATTTTCATAGTTTTGAGTCACTCCTTTGGCTTTCAATACCACGTGATTCTTTAGAGTTCTAAAAGCATAGCTTTTGGGCCCACAGGATGACCATTCTGTGATATGGTCACCCTCTGCGAGTTCACTCGTTAAGCCAACCAGATAGTTGCAGAGTGGGGGGCTCCAATCCACCGGTTTGCTTACATAGGCCACAGAGTCTGTGTCATGGTAAAGTATCCGCCTCTGAAGCTGCTCCATGAGCTTGTACAGTTCAAGTCGGCCATAGGCCGTGGTAAATGCTGCAAGAAATACATTTACATTACCCGGGGGTAGAACCCACTTCTTGTTACGTCACCATTGCACCAAGGCAATGTCTTGACTCAAGAATGAAAAATGTGAAATTTCGTATTGGTCCGAAAAAACGAATTCCCAAAATTCTTCAGGGTTTTTAATAATCGACGTTGTTAGCATATTACACCTCTGCGCTAATTTGCCCCAAAGCGAATTTAAGTACAATTTCGACACATTTCATTTGGTTTTGTTGACCTCTTCTGTCAGGGTCAAGAAGGATGCCTTCTCTGTCATGATAGTCTTGAATGTACCTGTCTTTACTCTCTTGATCTGTGACCGATGCAGGATAGCCTGAAGCCATTTGCTTACATCTCAAGAAGGTCTTGATGTACTCTTTAAAAAGAGTGTCTGATTTCTTTGAAAAGTTCCATACTTCAAAGATTTTGGCCACACGATACCCCATCTCTAAAGCCTTAGAGAATTCAGCTGTGACCCATACACCTGTCAGTGTTCTTTCTTGATCAGTGTGATCACATGGGGTTTGTTGTATGTTTTCACTGCAGGTGCGACAAAGGGGAAAGAAAAGTTTTCCTTGAGGGCCCCTGTAAGGCAACACAGGTATAAACAAACCCCTTGGAGGGTAGACTGTTGCTTTGATCAGACCAAAATAGTTTTGAGGTAAGTCAAAATCACGATGAATAATTTCAGGATGACCTATAGGATAGCATTAGGAACTCATTACATGCGAATAAAGGGATGTAAAATCTACATAGCCTATTGTCTCATCGGGTTGCGCTACATACCTCAATGTCAAAGCATTGGTACGGCCGCCATACAAGGCCTGTCTTGGCTCCAGAGGTTCTAGGGTGTCAAAGCTAGAAAGGAATGCTTGAACATGAGGATCAGACTTTTTGAGGGCTGTCCATTCATGCTCCCACAAAACAACCAAGGCTTTGAATTCAAAGTACCGTTCTGTCTGCATTGGGTTTGGTAGAATCCCTGTGTGTTGATTAGATATCAGTGTTTAACCCGGGCTGTAGGCCTATATCTTGACAGGCCATATGACGGATAATGTAAACCTTGGATTCAAACGATTCTCTACAGATAGAGCTCTGGGACCCCGGGTTGAACCCCCCACCTTAGGATTTATGTAACACACACACAACCACACACACACACACACACGCCTGTTGCTACGCCCCAAGACCACTCACACACACACACACACACTCTGATTCTATTTTACTTCGCGACAGAGCTGGAAGACGTTGTTAAATAGGCTTTTCCCATAGTTAAAGGGTGAGATACCGTTTTTAAAATTCCTTTTATTGAATTCCAAAATATTTCGTACAACCTTTAAGACATGTTTGAATTAAGTAACACATTTGAATAATATTTAAACATGCATCACACGTGTTTTATGTAAAAATAAAAACCTTGGAGGCTGGTCTTTGTACATTATTACAAACTTTAATAAAACGTAATGTTCATAACATACCCATGTAGGAATAGACTATAAAATAATACATGTTTTTTCAGATCTTACAGTTGTCTGCGCCAGACCCTAGCGTGAGAGAAAAGAGCGCTACCCCTTAGTTAAATGGGGGCTATACATTTTCAAAATTAACACCTACATTTTAACACACGTTATAATTCAACATTTTTTTTACTATTTCTTCCAGATATAGGGGTCCTGTTAGCCCTGAACATAATCCGTTTCCAATTCCCCATCGCAAAGTCTTTTCCGCGCTCCGTCGAAGCTCTGTCCACTTTCCAGCCAGGGAAAGATCCGCCTTCGACCTTGTTGTTTTTCCGGGGTATGTCTCAACGATAACCTCGGCCATCGCCGTAATTGTTCACAATTTTCGAAATGACTGTCCAGCTTATTCATCAGGGTTCGGAAAATGTGGTAATCGCGCCATTTAAAACTGAACATTATTTGAAAAAAATGTACATCCTTGCATGCTTTGGAGGATACATATGAACTGACCGTTTTCGTAGCATTTTCCCTATCAAATTGTTCACATGCTAAAATTGTCACTCTGGAGTCCAGGGTATAAGCCATGGAGGTGACTCTCAGAGCCATTAGATCATTTCGTCCACAGACTTGTTCTTCCAACGCATATCCGGGCAGCCTTGAAGCACTCAGGGTGCGTTCCATTTGACACAAAGCTAGCCTTATTTTAAGCCATTCTCGCATCCTTAGCGCTGGAGAAAAAGGCTCGGGTTCTGCACGATAAAAGGGTTGGGACACGCTGTCTGTGAATATCTTAACCGTAGATTCCCCTGGGTTGAATATGTACGAAATATGTCCCTCGCTTGTACACAAAAATCCTTTAAAACATTCTGGAGCCTCAAGCAAAATATCCTCCAGGATTTTGGTGTTGGATTCATGACATGAGCTACAGAGCACTCCGAGAATTCCCCTTGTAGACATATTTTAGATGTTTAATATTCAGGTCTTAAAAATGGCTTGTTCTGGACATTTATAAAGCCTAGGCCCCAGATACATAACCCTGGACATTCCTACTTCATAGATAACAACAATAAGGGAGATAAAACTGGGGGTGGGGGGGACATACACGGTCCCAAAAGTTCAAACACTCAACCCCCACCCTCCCCAGTTCAACCAGCCTCCTAGACATCAAAATCAAACAACAGGACTACTTCAAAGCATACCATAGATATATAAAATAACACACACCCTCTAACACATGAACACATGAACAGGGGGGAGAGGCCGGAGGCCCATATTCAGACATGTACACGTCATCATGACTTACGGTCATCAATCAATCATTTTGACCCGTGCCGTCTCCTATATTCTCTCTTACCACAATGCCGCGCGCGACAGAAACTGAGCATTCATTTTAAACATGTTCATTGATACTCTCGCTTCAGTTGGGTCTGCTCTGTTCTACCTTTAGGGAGTTGAGACATAATAAGGGTAGCGTTAGAAAGGTTAAGTTCTATTACAGTAAAATAATGTCTCTAAGCGTTTCGGTGTGCAAATTAACGATTTTGTTGGACCAAACCTCAAATGCAAATAGCGAGTTTTTGTCAGAGAAGATTGAAGTTCTCTTTTGTCATTGTTGTGAGTGGCAGGGGGAGGTGCTAGGTTTCTGTGTGCAAGTGGGAAGGTGCACAGTGCACACAGCACAGAAGGAGCCGAGACCAAAATGGGCTAAAACATAAATTCTAATTATTTTGATATATCACCCAACCCTAGCGGGCTGGCCTTGCCGGGAGGAAGAGCGGCTCCCTCTTGTCAAGGTTGAGCTTGAGATGTGTGTTGCCACCTGGGTGTCAGAAGTGGGTAAGAAGAAAAGTAGTAGTGTCGTCTGCATAGCAATGATAGGAGAGACAATGTGAGGATATGATGGAGCCGATTGACTTGGTAAATAGAGAGAAGAGGAGAGGGCTAGAGACGCCCAGCCCTCAGAGGGCGGAGAGGAGGATCTGATAGTTCACGGTGTCGAAGGCAGCGGATAGATCAAGGAGTATAAGAACATAAGAGTCAGCTTTGGGAGTGCGGAGAGCCTCTGTGACAGAGAACAGCAGTCTTGGTTGAATGATACATCTTGAAACCTGACAGGTTAGTGTCAAGATCATTCTGTGAGAGATAGCGAGAAAATTGGTCAGACAGCACACTCAAATGTTTTGGAAAGAAAACAAAAGGACAGTGGTTTGTAGTGTTTGGCATCAGAGGAGTTGAGGGTGACTTCCGGCGCCGACAGAGATGGCCGCCTCGCTTCGCGTTCCTAGGAAACTATGGAGTTCTTTGTTTTTTTTACGTGTTATTTCTTACATTAGTACCCCAGGTCATCTTAGGTTTCATTACATACTGTCGAGAAGAACTACTGAATATAAGATCAGCGTCAACTCACCATCAGTACGACCAAGAATATGTTTTCCGCGACGCGGATCCTGTGTTTTGCCTTACAAACAGGACAACGGAATGGATCGCATGCAGCGACCCAAAAAAAACGACTCCGAAAAAGAGGGAAACGTAGCGGTCTTCTGGTCAGACTCCGGACAAGGGCACATCGCGCACCACTCCCCAGCATTCTTCTTGCCAATGTCCAGTCTCTTGACAACAAGGTTGATGAAATCCGAGCAAGGGTAGCATTCCAGAGGGACATCAGAGACTGCAACGTTCTCTGCTTCACGGAAACATGGCTTACTGGGAAGACGCTATCCGATCCGGTGCAGCCAACGGGTTTCTCCACGCATCGCGCCGACAGAAACAAACATATTTCTGGTAAGAAGAGTGGCGGGGGCGTATGTCTCATGACTAACGAGACATGGTGTGATGAAAGAAACATACAGGAACTCAAATCCTTCTGTTCACCTGATTTAGAATTCCTCACAATCAAATGTAGACCGCATTGTCTTCCAAGAGAATTCTCTTCGATTATAATCACAGCCGTATATATCCCCCCCCAAGCAGACACATCGATGGCTCTGAACGAACTTTATTTAACTCTTTGCAAACTGGAAACCATTTATCCGGAGGCTGCATTCATTGTAGCTGGGGATTTTAACAAAGCTAATCTGAAAACAAGACTCCCTAAATTTTATCAGCATATCGATTGTGCAACCAGGGGTGGTAAAACCTTGGATCATTGTTACTCTAACTTCCGCGACGCATATAAGGCCCTGCCCCGCCCCCCTTTCGGAAAAGCTGACCACGACTCCATTTTGTTGATCCCTGCCTACAGGCAGAAACTTAAACAAGAGGCTCCCACGCTGAGGTCTGTCCAATGCTGGTCCGACCTAGCGGACTCCACACTCCAAGACTGCTTCCATCACGTGGACTGGGACATGTTTCGTATTGCGTCAGATAAAAATATTGACGAATACGCTGATTCGGTGTGCGAGTTCATTAGAACGTGCGTTGAAGATGTCGTTCCCATAGCAACGATAAAAACATTCCCTAACCAGAAACCGTGGATTGATGGCAGCATTCGCGTGAAACTGAAAGCGCGAACCACTGCTTTTAATCAGGGCAAGGTGTCTGGCAACATGACCGAATACAAACAGTGCAGCTATTCCCTCCGCAAGGCTATTAAACAAGCTAAGCATCAGTACAGAGACAAAGTAGAATCTCAATTCAACGGCTCAGACACAAGAGGCATGTTGCAAGGTCTACAGTCAATCACGGACTACAAGAAGAAACCCAGCCCAGTCACGGACCAGGATGTCTTGCTCCCAGGCAGACTAAATAACTTTTTTGCCCGCTTTGAGGACAATACAGTGCCACTGACACGGCCTGCAACGAAAACATGCGGTCTCTCCTTCACTGCAGCCGAGGTGAGTAAGACATTTAAAGGTGTTAACCCTCGCAAGGCTGCAGACCCAGACGGCATCCCCAGCCGCGCCCTCAGAGCATGCACAGACCAGCTGGCCGGTGTGTTTACGGACATATTCAATCAATCCCTATACCAGTCTTCTGTTCCCACATGCTTCAAGAGGGCCACCATTGTTCCTGTTCCCAAGAAAGCTAAGGTAACTGAGCTAAACGACTACCGCCCCGTAGCACTCACTTCCGTCATCATGAAGTGCTTTGAGAGACTAGTCAAGGACCATATCACCTCCACCCTACCTGACACCCTAGACCCACTCCAATTTGCTTACCGCCCAAATAGGTCCACAGACGATGCAATCTCAACCACACTGCACACTGCCCTAAACCACCTGGACAAGAGGAATACCTATGTGAGAATGCTGTTCATCGACTACAGCTCGGCATTCAACACCATAGTACCCTCCAAGCTCGTCATCAAGCTCGAGACCCTGAGTCTCGACCCCGCCCTGTGCAACTGGGTACTGGACTTCCTGACGGGCCGCCCCCAGGTGGTGAGGGTAGGCAACAACATCTCCTCCCCGCTGATCCTCAACACGGGGGCCCCACAAGGGTGCGTTCTGAGCCCTCTCCTGTACTCCCTGTTCACCCACGACTGCGTGGCCACGCACGCCTCCAACTCAATCATCAAGTTTGCGGACGACACAACAGTGGTAGGCTTGATTACCAACAACGACGAGACGGCCTACAGGGAGGAGGTGAGGGCCCTCGGAGTGTGGTGTCAGGAAAATAACCTCACACTCAACGTCAACAAAACTAAGGAGATGATTGTGGACTTGAGGGAACACCCCCCTATCCACATTGATGGAACAGTAGTGGAGAGGGTAGCAAGTTTTAAGTTCCTCGGCATACACATCACAGACAAACTGAATTGGTCCACTCACACAGACAGCGTCGTGTAGAAGGCGCAGCAGCGCCTCTTCAACCTCAGGAGGCTGAAGAAATTTGGCTTGTCACCAAAAGCACTCACAAACTTCTACAGATGCACAATCGAGAGCATCCTGGCGGGCTGTATCACCGCCTGGTACGGCAACTGCTCCGCCCTCAACCGTAAGGCTCTCCAGAGGGTAGTGAGGTCTGCACAACGCATCACCGGGGGCAAACTACCTGCCCTCCAGGACACCTACACCACCCGATGTTACAGGAAGGCCATAAAGATCATCAAGGACATCAACCACCCGAGCCACTACCTGTTCACCCCGCTACCATCCAGAAGGCGAGGTCAGTACAGGTGCATCAAAGCTGGGACCGAGAGACTGAAAAACAGCTTCTATCTCAAGGCCATCAGACTGTTAAACAGCCACCACTAACATTGAGTGGCTGCTGCCAACACACTGTCATTGACACTGACCCAACTCCAGCCACTCTAATAATGGGAATTTATGGGAATTGTTGTAAATATATCACTAGCCACTTTAAACAATGCTACCTTATATAATGTTACTTACCCTACATTATTCATCTCATATGCATACGTATATACTGTACTCTACATCATCGACTGCATCCTTATGTGATACATGTATCTCTAGCCACTTTAACTATGCCACTTTGTTTACTTTGTCTACATACTCATCTCATATGTATATACTGTACTCGATACCATCTACTGTATGCTGCTCTGTACCATCACTCATTCATATATCCTTATGCACATATTCTTTATCCCCTTACACTGTGTATAAGACAGTAGTTTTGGAATTGTTAGTTAGATTACTTGTTGGTTATCACTGCATTGTCGGAACTAGAAGCACAAGCATTTCGCTACACTCGCATTAACATCTGCTAACCACGTGGATGTGACAAATAAAATTTGATTTGGGTTGTTTTCTTGGAGGGGAGCAACCCGGGCCATTTTGAAGTCAGGGTGGAGGCAGCCAGTGATCAGGGATGAGTTGATGAGGGAAGTAAGGAATGGGAGAAGGTCTCCAGAGATGGTTTGGAGAAGGGGGAGGGGATGGGTTTGAGCGGGCAGTTTGTCAGGCGGCCGGACCTCTCTAGCCGAAAGTGGGCACTAGATCTACGCTATCGGCTAGGACCGACGGTCCGCCATTAAAGCTAGTTGAGGAAAATGATGCGTTTGCAGCCTAAATGGATGATGCTTTATGTACGAGCCAGTCCACGGGTGACAAGAATGTATTACCGGCTGGGTTCATCAATCCTAGACGATAGTGCAGATCTAGCGCCAATATCGGCTACCTAAGCTGGGTATTTTCCCCATCTCTATGCTTATGCTGCTTCCTCCCCAGTTGCACCATCAAATATTTGAGGTTTGTTATTGTTATTATTTCTGACCAGCCAATCAGCCAGCCAAGTCTTCGGAGAAAAACACAAATAACTGAATTAGTTTATTCAGGAAAAAAAAAACTAAAAGCAAATGTAACATGTACTGTTGAAGGTGCATATTTGTACATCCACATTTCTCATTACACCCTGTTACTTAGGCAGGGGGCAACAGGCTTCTGTTTGCAGAGCTCAGTGAATCCCCTGAGCAATGTGGGTCTCACAAACCTGCCCAGGTAGTCTTTGGATGCCTCTCCCACGGGGATGGGCTCGATCACAGCTGAACAAAGAGCGAGACACCCGGGTGTATCAGAGAGAAAATCACAGGGGTATAACACACTGACTACAGGAAAAACCCCTCCAACTTCTATGTCAATGTAAACCTGTTGTACTTGGTGTATGGTACTCTTTGCAATATAGGTCAGGTTGAACTTGCATTAAATGGATAGCTTACCTTTGATTAAAAAAAGTGCTGAAGAAAGGAACAATGCCTTCAAAGTATTGAAACCCATAGACTTTTTCCACATTTTGTTGTGTTACAGCCTCTCATTTAAAATGAATTAAATGTAGATGTTGGTCACTGGCCTACACACAATACCCCATAATGTCTAAGTGGAATTCTGTTTTTCAAAATGTTTACAAATGAATAAAAACAATTAGAAGCTGAAATGTCTTTTGTCAAGTACTCAACCCCTTTGTTATGGCAAGCCTAAATACGTTCAGGAATAAAAATGTGCTAACAAGTCACAAGTTGCATGGACTCACTCTCTGTGCAATAAAAATACAAAAAGCAGATGTTAAATATCCCGTTGAGCATGGTGAAGTTATTAATTACACTTTGGATGGTGTATCAATACACCCGGTCACTACAAAGATAAATATTATTTAAAAAAAAATGTTTTTACAAATTTTATAATTTTTCTTCAACTTTGGTATTACAATTAAATTCATTTTAATCACACTTTGTCAGAAAATGTTGAAAAATTAAAGGGTTGTGAATACTTTCTGAAGGCACTAAATATTTAATGTGTGTGTGTTTAACATACATTTGGGGAACAGGAACTTAATCTCTCGCTCGACTGAGAACGAGATGCTGCCATACATTGCATTCCTTAGGTCAGAGGTGCCGTACTTGGCTCACAGGCTGGGGGAGAGGTGACATGCACATGTAGCCTACAGTAAAAGTGCTGTCATACAGTATTGATTGATCAAATGGGCAATAACTCATATATGCAGTAGGTATGCGGAGGTAATAAAATAACTCGGCCTACCGGTATTTGAACTGGATGGACAACATTTTGTTGCATATGGATAAATATTTGCTTGGGTGAAATCAGTAAAGATTCAGACAGTTGTCAAGGTCTCTAAAGACAAATCCCAAACCACACCTAAAAGCCCAGTGAATATCTTCCATTTGGGGTGAGAAGAGGGCTGGAAACCCAATGCTCTGCCTTGTGACTGACCATTTCTGGGTTTTTCCCTGGCCTTGGTGCAGTTGGACAGGGTGATAAATTCAGAGCTCATGAAGGCCGTTTGGCTTGGGAAGAACAGCTTACTGCTCAGTCACTGCACTGCTCCGGACTCAGCTGCAGTTTGTCAAAGAGCAATTGCACAGACAAGACACACGATCACATTATGATTAATGACAAGGGTACATGGATGATGTTGAGTTTTCCTGACGTCTGTGGATCAAACCAAAGCGCTGCACACAATCATTCAAATTTGCCCATGTCCATCTATTCCTTTTGGTTCATTACTCTGGCATCGTTCGTTTTTATTGCATAGACACACATTATTTTGTCGTAGCCTCTACTTTGGCAACACCCCCTTTGTATTTACAGATGACCGCCACTGATGCCAAACTGTTCAGGACCTGGCTAGTGGCGATGAATGCACGAATGTTTGTTCAACAGATGTGTGAATTAACGTTGTACAACCTGTAAAAGTGAACCCAGAGCTGAGAATGATATATTCAGTGGTGTATAGCGTCAGGTTTGTGCAATACCAAGAGTTCTCTCCACTTAAATCCGAGGGGCGTCTGATTTGGGGCGGCATGGTAGCCTAGTGGTTAGAGCGTTTGACCGGAAGGTTACAAATTCAAACCCCGGAGCTGACAAGGCACAAATGTCGTTCTGCCCCTGTACAGGCAATCATGGAATATAAGAATTCTCTTCACTGACTTGCCTAGTTAGATAAAGGCAAAATAAAACATTTCTTACGCGTTTGTCATAACGTTCGCTCTCGCCTGGGCCAGAGTAATACGGCGCCATCACAAAATCTGATGACGCGAATATAACGCCAGTTTGCAACATGTTCAAATTGATAATGGAATAGCGTTTACCACATTACAGGCTGACGAGGAAGACCCATAGTAAAGCTGCCAAAGTTTAATAAAGTGTCCGCTTCCTAGCTACAAACCTTTTCGAAAGAGGTTTACTCAGTCCCATCGACGTTCGCACTGTTGCTAGGATAGATTACTGGCAAGAGATTTAGACCTCTTGACCGCAAGTGGAGAAACGCAGAAGCTCAGTAACATGTTGACTGACAATTGCAAAACATCTCAAATGTGAAAATATGTCGCACCCTTTTATTACAGAATCACAACCCAATTATAACAAAAGGTCAACAAAATATGCATTAAAATTGTGCCACACAGTGCAAACGTATTCGAACAAACAAGACACTAAAAAAGTTCATTTAAAACTGTATTTTATTCATCAAATCTGAAAAGGTCCTTATCGGGTTCCGATGGTAACCTGCCACACCCTGATCAGGTTATCCGTGTAGCCAGCAAACAGAGTCTGTTAAGAGAGAAAAATAAGGGAAGAATAAGAAAGTTGCAAAAGTTGCAAAAAATAAGCTGTTGACAATATATTAAAGTATAATGCTCCCACTAGGTTTGACTCTAAGTGCTAGACATTGCATGAACATGTACTACTGTTGCTTCTATACCCATCATCATTGCAGGACTTCTCATCAGAGCCAAAGCTCAGGCAATAAATGTCACTTTGTAATCACAGGGCAAGGCAACAAACAATCCAGCAGAGACACCATCTTCTGAGAGCAGACTGAAATTACACAACCCTGTTCTAGAAGTAAACCCAGGGTTCTAGCGTAGCTCTGTGGGACGTACCTGTCCGTCAGCAGACCAGGCCAGAGAGGTGCACTGTGGGGGCTCGGCCTTACTGTTGGTGCTGATAACCTCCTGTCTCAGCTCATCCACAATGATCTTGCCCTCCAGATCCTGAAGGGGGGAGAAGGGGACTGATGAGCATAGCTTTGAGAAACAATGGGTTGTGATGAAATTGGAACTACTCTGATGTGGACATGACAATCACATTCTCAGGTCCAACAGATGGCTTCAGAAGACGCAGTTAGCAGAGCTCAGAAACAGCCTCTTTATCATCATAGAAATAAGATGGCATTGGAATTTTCCATCATTGCTCCTTGACTAATGTAGTTTGATTACAGATTACAACACCAGTCTTTCCAACCGACTGTGCTGATGTATTCTGAGAGTAGGAGTCTTACCCAGATCTTGATGCTGGGGCCAGTGGCAGCACAGAGCCAGTAGCGGTTGGGGCTGAAGCAGAGGGCGTTTATGTTGTCACCACTGTCTAGGGTGTACAGGTGCTTGCCCTCGTTCAAGTCCCACAGCATGGCCTGACCGTCCTATGGGAGGAGAATGGGATTCAGGGTCAAAGGTCAGCCAATGGACAATGCAAACGAACACGCTTGCTTTGCAGGGCAACTTGGGCATGCAATTAAGTGTAGTCCATGGCCGTTCACCAGGGATACAAACCATCAACAATAACCCTAAATGGCAAATCTCAGTAAGCAGGTTTGAGTACACTAAATTACGTTTCAAAAGTGCCGGTTGCGTTCAGAAACAGCCTCTTTATCATCATAGTGAAACAGAAGGCATTTGAATTTCCATCACAACTTTGCAACACCAAATTTAACACAAAGAACTAGCCCCAAGTTATTACATCAACCACAGACCCATCCAGTGACCTTAATCTAATCCGGTCAAATTCAATAAAGGCAGAAACTGCAGGTAAACAGTGACAACCTTATTTGC
Organism: Oncorhynchus gorbuscha; assembly: GCF_021184085.1. Taxonomy (NCBI): domain Eukaryota; kingdom Metazoa; phylum Chordata; class Actinopteri; order Salmoniformes; family Salmonidae; genus Oncorhynchus; species Oncorhynchus gorbuscha. The sequence continues at coordinate 60,723,747 of NC_060185.1, forward strand.
TATTACGTTATAGATTTATTAGGAGTGCTTTCATCATACCTTTCCACCAGACGCACAGAGAGAGCCATCGGGAGAGACTGTCACTGTATTCAGGTAGCCAGTGTGGCCAATGTGGTTAGTCTTCAGCTTGCAGTTGGCCAGGTTCCACACCTAGCGGGGAAGGCCATGCGTTAGGGTACACTGATTAGAAAAATACCCGCTGGAGGTGAACAATTTCAAGTGTGCAATGTCTAACACATTTGCAGCCTGGTTCCTGTACCCATCATCATTGCAGGACTTGTCGTCAGAGCCGAGGCTCAGGGTGATTATGTCACATTGTAATCACAGGGCAAAGCAGGAAAACACCAGAGAGCTTGATTTTATTATATCTACAGTAACCAAACCATTTAAAAAGACTTCTGCTTCGTTTAATAATCTACGCAGCCAACTGTCCTAGCGAGTCACTTGTGCTGTATGCAGCGTTGTCCGTACCTTGACCATCTTGTCCCAACCACAGGAGACAATGATGGGGTTGCTGCTGTTGGGGGAAAAGCGCACACAGGACACCCACTCAGAGTGACTCTCATCCTGGATGGTGTACTTGCAGACTCCCAGGGTGTTCCACAGCTTGATGGTCTTGTCCCGAGACCCAGACACGATCTGCCGGTTGTCAGCAGAGAAAGCCACACTCAGGACGTCCTTGGTGTGGCCCACAAAGCGACGGGTGGTGGTGCCACTGGAGAGGAAGAGAACCGTTGAGTCCATGTGTAAATCTTCATACTAATGATGACTAATAACCGGTGTAATTGCGTTGTTCAAGTCAACATTGAAACCCGGGCAGCACATGATTCTGATATCCACGTCTCATCTTTCACAGGTAAGCGCAGGTTGCATTCAGAAACAGCCTCTTTATCATCACAAGGATACAGATGGCATCGGAAGTTTCATCACTTTAGAACCAGCATTTTGACTGCAGCATGATATGAAACTAACAACATTTCCTTCCTGGGCTTATGCACCAGGGGTGAACCCCCTTTACCCAAATGGTTGGATTGATAACCTCATCCTCACTGACCTGATATGACTGGAGGGGTGTAAACAGGTTGGCAGAGGCAGATAACTCTGGTCCTAGAATGTCTGTAGGCTTTTGTTCCAGCTCAGCAATGAATCACCCAGGACAAAATGAGGCAACTGATCCTAGTCTTCAGTTCAGACCAGAATCAGATGTACAGATGCCTGCACACAATTTAGACCTCTGTATGGTACTACATCACCCCACAACCCTAGACTTACGTGGTGAGATCCCACAGGCGGAGCGTCCCATCCCAGGACCCGGACAGGGCAAACTGTCCGTCTGAGGAGATGACTACATCGCTCACAAAGTGAGAGTGTCCCTTCAGGGCACGCTGGGGGATGCCATAGTTGGTCTCGTCACGAGTCAGCTTCCACATAATGATAGACTTATCTGAAAGAGAAATGCTGATTATATATTTAAAATAAAAATATAAATGATTCGGTAGATTGCAGTTGAACAACCAAAGGTTGGCCTAGTTAACATGGACGATTGACAGAAGCAAAAATGCATTGCCATGCAATCTGTCCAACTATCGACGCGTTAAGTATGGTAAGTTAGCCAGCCAACTACCGGTATGTTTCCTTCAACAATTACCGAGAGACTAGCACAGTCATGGCGTCCTCAAAACAGAAACTTTTAATAGAATGCTATGGTAGTTACAATTCAATTGTCAAGTCTAGAAATTCATTTCTCATTGCGAGCCTAATGAACATTTTGTCCACTTGGCGGTGCACGTGGATGTGTGTCGGCATAGCAGGCGACGTCTGTTCTCAAGGGCTAGCATTCAGATATAACTTACTTGTAGAGTAGTTTGTCCACTAGACATGGCGCTTGACGCAAGACTTGCCCCCTACATTGATTGAGCTCACTTTCATGATTTACATTGTTTAAGCCGTCGCGGCTACACATCAATTTAGCAATGTAACATGCTTGGGGTTAGCCATATCTCCGACCATTTGTAGCGGGCTGAGAAGCTCTTACCTCGGGACGCAGACAGAATCATATCGGGAAACTGAGGGGTAGTCGCGATCTGGGTGACCCAACCATTGTGCCCCTTCAGGGTGCCCCTTACTGTCATCTGCTCAGTCATTTCGGCGAAGTTTTAGTGTGCCCTTTTCAAGGATGGATATAGATTAGTTTGAGGGCTAGGTTTCCCTAGGTCCTCTCACATTTAGGCACAGAGAAAAAGGAAGTTCAGACCCGGATGCAGAACCTTTGAGGGGTCGATCGCGCGCGGAGTACACTGGGAAGAACATGTTTAACTCTTACATGCCCGTGTGTTTTTATTATTATTTTTACTTGGATTTGACTCTTCTTCCATGTCAAACATAATATTATTAGAAAGATTAAAGAGACCATTGCAAATTTATAATTGTAGCAATCATGTGGTAATCCCCAAAAATGGATTCCAAAATTGTATTACAGTTTCATAAATGTAAGTGCTTTATAGGTGGCCATGAAAATAGGCCACAGGTCTTTCATTCTAATGCATTCTGGAATTATTAGTAGGCCTAATGCAGAGGTTCTCAAACTTGGGGTCCCTTATATTGAAAAAAGTTCCGGAGTTCTAAATTGAGCAGCTGCTGAAAAATGAGCTCCTGTATATATTGAGATTTAAATGTTTTTTTAGAGTGAAGTACATCAAAAAAATCAAGAGAAAACTGCAAGACTCAATAGAAGACAAAACAAGGAACAAACCAAAAAAGACAGGCTTTTGAAAAATTAACTATTTTTCATAAAATTGTACAGTTATCTTAGCTAGCTGAATTGCTAGCAGAATTGTTTACTTGTTGCTAAGCAGTTGCTAGGGACTCTCCTGGAAGAAGCTAGCTAGCTTACAAAGAATAACAACAAAAAATATCTAGTTAACAGAAGAAAGGAAGACAAAATAAGGACAAAAGAAGGACAGAAGAAAAAGGAAAAGAAAGAGGACAACAAAGTGAAACAGTCAGCACTTCTATTGCAACTTGTATTTCGTCATCCTAACGTAGTCTACACTGCTATCTGCCCAGCAGCTAGCCAGCTAGCATACGTCCACCGTCTACCGAATAGCAGCACTGTAGAAACTATTACACTCAACTGAACGACTTGATTAGTGTAGTGTTAGCTAGCTACATAGTTGTCTTTGCTGTCTTCGTATCCAAGATAATTGTGTAGTTTAGAGCGTGTAGTCTTAGAGTGATTATCTTAATTTACCGAGGTTAGCTAGCCAGCTATTTGTCGTCCTTAATGTAGGAGACACTGCTAGCTAGCCAACGGCTAGCCAACGTCTACTGAATAGAACTTCCGCACTCAACAACCCGGTCGCATTCCGCTTCGCTCCACAGGTAGTATCACATTTTTCATTTCATTTCATTACAGCACAACGGTTTGATTTGTTTGATCGTAGCTAGCTACATAGCTAGCTACATAGCCGTCTGTGTATCAAAGATAATTGTGTAGTCTAGAGCGATTTTCTAGGTTAGCTAGCCAGCTATTGTCGTTCTTTTAACGCAACGTAACGTAATCAACACTGCTAGCTAGCCAGCTAGCCCCCGAATAGCAGCACTGTAGAAACTATTACACTCAACGGAACGACTTGATTAGTGTAGTGTCAACAACGCAGCCACTGCCAGCTAGCCTACAAAGTCAACAACGCAGCCACTGCCAGCTAGCCTACTTCAGCAGTACTGTATCATTTTAATCATTTTAGTCAATAAGATTCTTGCTACGTAAGCTTAACTTTCTGAACATTTGAGACGTGTAGTCCACTTGTCATTCCAATCTCCTTGCATTAGCGTAGCCTCTTCTGTAGCCTGTCAACTATGTGTCTGTCTATCCCTGTTCTCTCCTCTCTGCACAGACCATACAAACGCTCCACACCGCGTGGCCGCTGCCACCCTAATCTGGTGGTCCCAGCGCGCACGACCCACGTGGAGTTCCAGGTCTCCGGTAGCATCTGGAACTGCCTATCTGCAGCCAACAAGGCAGAGTTCATCTCAGCCTATGCCTCCCTCCAGTCCCTCGACTTCTTGGCACTGACAGAAACATGGATCACCACAGATAACACTGCTACTCCTACTGCTCTCTCTTCGTCCGCTCACGTGTTCTCGCACACCCCGAGAGCTTCTGGTCAGCGGGGTGGTGGCATCGGGATCCTTATCTCTCCCAAGTGGTCATTCTCTCTTTCTCCCCTTACCCATCTGTCTATCGCCTCCTTTGAATTTCATGCTGTCACAGTTACCAGCCCTTTCAAGCTTAACATCCTTATCATTTTTTCGCCCTCCAGGTCCCCTCGGAGAGTTCATCAATGAGCTTGATGCCTTGATAAGCTCCTTTCCTGAGGACGGCTCACCTCTCACAGTTCTGGGCGACTTTAACCTCCCCACGTCTACCTTTGACTCATTCCTCTCTGCCTCCTTCTTTACACTCCTCTCCTCTTTTGACCTCACCCTCTCACCTTCCCCCCCTACTCACAAGGCAGGCAATACGCTCGACCTCATCTTTACTAGATGCTGTATTTCCACTAACTTCATTGCAACTCCCCTCCAAGTCTCCAACCACTACCTTGTATCCTTTTCCCTCTCGCTCTCATCCAACACTTCCCACACTGCCCCTACTCGGATGGTATCGCGCCGTCCCAACCTTCGCTCTCTCTCCCCCGCTACTCTCTCCTCTTCCATCCTATCATCTCTTCCCTCTGCTCAAACCTTCTCCAACCTATCTCCTGATTCTGCCTCCTCAACCCTCCTCTCCTCCCTTTCTGCATCCTTTGACTCTCTATGTCCCCTATCTTCCAGGCCGGCTCGGTCCTCCCCTCCCGCTCCGTGGCTTGACGACTCATTGCGAGCTCACAGAACAGGGCTCCGGGCAGCCGAGCGGAAATGGAGGAAAACTCGCCTCCCTGCGGACCTGGCATCCTTTCACTCCCTCCTCTCTACATTTTCCTCCTCTGTCTCTGCTGCTAAAGCCACTTTCTACCACTCTAAATTCCAAGCATCTGCCTCTAACCCTAGGAAGCTCTTTGCCACCTTCTCCTCCCTCCTGAATCCTCCTCCCCCTCCCCCCTCCTCCCTCTCTGCAGATGACTTCGTCAACCATTTTGAAAAGAAGGTCGACGACATCCGATCCTCGTTTGCTAAGTCAAACGACACCGCTGGTTCTGCTCACAGTGCCCTACCCTGTGCTCTGACCTCTTTCTCCCCTCTCTCTCCAGATGAAATCTCGCGTCTTGTGACGGCCGGCCGCCCAACAACCTGCCCGCTCGACCCTATCCCCTCCTCTCTTCTCCAGACCATTTCCGGAGACCTTCTCCCTTACCTCACCTCGCTCATCAACTTATCCCTGACCGCTGGCTACGTCCCTTCCGTCTTCAAGAGACCGAGAGTTGCACCCCTTCTGAAAAAACCTACACTCGATCCCTCCGATGTCAACAACTACAAACCAGTATCCCTTCTTTCTTTTCTCTCCAAAACTCTTGAACGTGCCGTCCTTGGTCAGCTCTCCCGCTATCTCTCTCAGAATGACCTTCTTGATCCAAATCAGTCAGGTTTCAAGACTAGTCATTCAACTGAGACTGCTCTTCTCTGTATCACGGAGGCGCTCCGCACCGCTAAAGCTAACTCTCTCTCCTCTGCTCTCATCCTTCTAGACCTATCGGCTGCCTTCGATACTGTGAACCATCAGATCCTCCTCTCCACCCTCTCCGAGTTGGGCATCTCCGGCGCGGCCCACGCTTGGATTGCGTCCTACCTGACAGGTCGCTCCTACCAGGTGGCGTGGCGAGAATCTGTCTCCTCACCACGCGCTCTCACCACTGGTGTCCCCCAGGGCTCTGTTCTAGGCCCTCTCCTATTCTCGCTATACACCAAGTCACTTGGCTCTGTCATAACCTCACATGGTCTCTCCTATCATTGCTATGCAGACGACACACAATTAATCTTCTCCTTTCCCCCTTCTGATGACCAGGTGGCGAATCGCATCTCTGCATGTCTGGCAGACATATCAGTGTGGATGACGGATCACCACCTCAAGCTGAACTTCGGCAAGACGGAGCTGCTCTTCCTCCCGGGGAAGGACTGCCCGTTCCATGATCTCGCCATCACGGTTGACAACTCCATTGTGTCCTCCTCCCAGAGCGCTAAGAACCTTGGCGTGATCCTGGACAACACCCTGTCGTTCTCAACTAACATCAAGGCGGTGGCCCGTTCCTGTAGGTTCATGCTCTACAACATCCGCAGAGTACGACCCTGCCTCACACAGGAAGCGGCGCAGGTCCTAATCCAGGCACTTGTCATCTCCCGTCTGGATTACTGCAACTCGCTGTTGGCTGGACTCCCTGCCTGTGCCATTAAACCCCTACAACTCATCCAGAACGCCGCAGCCCGTCTAGTGTTCAACCTTCCCAAGTTCTCTCACGTCACCCCGCTCCTCCGCTCTCTCCACTGGCTTCCAGTTACAAGACCATGGTGCTTGCCTACGGAGCTGTGAGGGGAACGGCACCTCAGTACCTCCAGGCTCTGATCAGGCCCTACACCCAAATAAGGGCACTGCGTTCATCCACCTCTGGCCTGCTCGCCTCCCTACCACTGAGGAAGTACAGTTCCCGCTCAGCCCAGTCAAAACTGTTCGCTGCTCTGGCTCCCCAATGGTGGAACAAACTCCCTCACGACGCCAGGACAGCGGAGTCAATCACCACCTTCCGGAGACACCTGAAACCCCACCTCTTTAAGGAATACCTAGGATAGGATAAAGTAATCCTTCTCACCCCCCCCTTAAAATATTTAGATGCACTATTGTAAAGTGGCTGTTCCACTGGATGTCATAAGGTGAATGCACCAATTTGTAAGTCGCTCTGGATAAGAGCGTCTGCTAAATGACTTAAATGTAAATGTAAATGTAAATGGGGTCACTTGATTAAATAAAAAGGCAAGAAAACATTTCAAGTGGGATCCCCTATATTTTTGGGGGTCAATTTGGGTTTGCAAGCAGATCAAGATTGTAGCCTAATGTGGCCTAATGATTGTAGTCAGAATGCATTATGGTCCTTTGCTCTGAATTACGCAGTAGGCCTACTATTCCTAATGCAAAATACATTTTCCTCTTAATTATATAACTTTATTTTTCCTACAATTTTTTAAATATGAGTGAGGATTGTTAAGAACAAATGACCGGAAGAGGTGCAAGAAGGTAACAGTATATTTTATGGAGTTTATTTCAGTCTACATGTTGAGTTGAACAGATGTAACATAATACAAAGATAAAGATAGCAGTTACAAAAATAGCTTAATTATTTTTACAACCAAATACACAACCAAATAAACAAACTCATAAAATCGACCTAATACTGTAATATTTTTGTTATAAAACACGCTAAACTGTACTGAGACATTGTGTCACCAATGGATGGCAATTATTCCTTAAAAAATGAGAAACTGAGGATATCTGCCAAAGAAATAAACCTGTAATATTGCAGAGAAACACCAGTTTGTTAAGGTAGTGTACATTTACATTTACATTTACCACACACATTACTGCATATATCCAACATCAAAGGCCCAATGCAGACGTTTTTTTTTATATCAATATCAAATAATTTCTTGGTAACAATTAATTCTCTTACTGTAATAGATTTGGATTAAAATGGGGAGAGGTTTAAAGTCTACTTTATATTGGTCTATTAACCAATTTTACCAACCTCCCGCCCATGAAAACCTGTTGAATAGAAAGGTCCTGTGTAGATTGTATTTTCAATCAGGAACTATTAGGAAATAACACTGATAACATTTGTTCACACTTTCACAGTGACTGCACTGGGCCTTTAAATGACAGGGTTGAAGAAAACAACAAATATGATTGTGCACTACATCCCAGTTTCAAATATAACACTTTGTGAATAAAAATACTGGAAATGGTACATTAATAAAGTACAATATAATGAACTAGTTGTTTATTATCTTATCCTAATAGCATAAATGTGGCATAGTGAAACCCACAAGACAAGTTACTTATATATGCCATGTGCTCTTGACATTGAAATTGAGGTGTGTGTGTGTGTGTGTGTGATTGTGTGTGTGTGTGTGATTGTGTGTGTGTGTGTTTGTTGTGTTTGTGTGTGTGATTGTGTGTGTGTGTGTGTGTGTGTGTGTGTGTGTGTGTGTGTGTGTGTGTGTGTGTGTGTGTGTGTGTGTGTGTGTGTGTGTGTGTGTGTGTGTGTGTGTGTGTGTGTGTGTGTGTGTGTGTGTGTGGTGTGTACAGTTGTTGTTGTCATACAGGAAGACTTGAGAAAAACAGAAACGCAGAGTGATCGAGCACCAAGTAGATAGATTTCTAAAAGAGAATTCATAAAGTTAGAAAGAGTGATCGAGCACCAAGAAGATACATCTCCAAAAGACAATCCATAAAGTCAGAAAAGAAACATGTAAATCAGAAAAAAATGAAAAAATGTCATTCATGATGTGATAATGTATAAAAAAACAAACAAGTAGGTATAGTGAAACCAACCGTCAATGATTACCTTTTTGTCAATGTAGATCAACGAGTATAACTATGATTAAATCAATGACTTTAGGTACATTATTGTACTTCAGTCTGTGAACTCTTGTCTTATATAACTAAACTCATTGGTTAAGAAAAACAAACAATACAATTTTAAGTCAGCAGCAAGAATTCATACTGTTGTTGAGAGAACAGTATTTCATCTAAATGTCTCTTTAGCTAAGGTTAAGTGATAATACTTAAATAAAACGTGTCTTCAACACTGTACTGTCAACACTGTCAGAAAATACTGATGTGATATTTCTATTTGGCATCTGATGAATGCCATATAAAATCACAAAGTGACTTAATATTCAAATGAACTTCATATTCATCTTCATTGATGGATCACTCCATATTTGTTAATACTGCAAATGGCTCCTTCAATTCTGACGTTGAATTTAACACAGTGAACTTAGTATGCATCTGTATATTATACAAACACGTCCATGCACAGGAATGCAAATGTAACTGAACTAGATCAAAATCAAATAAAACATCACACTTGTCATCACTCCCGGTAGTGTCACCCACGCACACAAAAAAAAAAACCCATCTGCATAAAGAAACGATGCCTTGTGGCATTTTTACATGGAAAGACTGTTAGAGATTGTTCTTTGCAAAGTAAATACCTCAGTAACGTATTGCCTTAGTGTGCTGGTATGGGGGAAGCTACTTTATATAATGCTGTGACTTGTGTTGATCATGCACTTTATTAAATGGAAACACTAAAGTAAAGAAGAGCAACAAATTAAATTGTCATACTTCATATCATAAAAACACTTTCATCATATCCGTCGGCTGAATCCACAGACATATATTATTATTATTATTATGTAATCATAGGAAAATTCTTGCCTCTGTAGCCCAGAACCAACTGTGAGTGTGGTAAAAAACGACAACAGCCAATGGGTGAGATTCCTCTTCAGGTGAAAGTGTAAATGTAGTGTTCTGTGTCGCCCTCTACTGGTATCTTTCCATAATGCAGGATCTCACTATTCTTCAGTGAACTGAATTGCACGGAACTGTTTCATGACTCTCTCAATAGAGGTTGTCTGTCCTCTTTGCTCCCATGACTGTCTGTTTCTCCAGTGTCTTCCCTCTGTCCTCCAGGCCTGCTCTCCCCTCTGGGCTGAGAGAGAGCGAGACGCTTGCGTTTGAGTTTCTGTCTCCTCCTCTCCTCGTCCTTCTCCTCCTTTATAAAACAGAGAGCGGAGAAGAGAGCACTGACCTACACTCCTCCATTTACCACACCAGGGGGTCTGTCCATCCGTGGGTTTGAGCAGGGGGGCGCGAGCACACACACACTCCCATGCAAAATGAACGGCCAGGCAGCAATATGGCAGACGAGACTCCATTAGTAAGACCACTCTCCCTATCCATCTACTTTCCAGCATGTGTCTGTATGTCCGTCAGGTTTGGAGTCTGTTTGCTGCTTTATTTCTCTGTCTTGATGTTTCTCAAAGATGTCTGTGTCTCAGTGACTCCATTTTACTTTATATCCAGAGTCTATGTGTACAAAAAATATCTGTATCGATCGATATATGCGGTCTGGTTAATATTGTTGACTCAAAATAATGAACAAAAAATCTCTATATATTATATAAAACGTTCCCATAAAAAGGCAAAAAATAACATAGAGGCGATGTAGTATTCAGTTGCAATATATACCATATCAATATGTACAGCGGCCATGCTTGATGTTAGTCATCACTGCAAGAGAAGGAGAGTAGGGATTAGTGGGGGTCACAGGTCAAGAACAACACTAATGTTAGCAAATCACTACAGCTCTATAATACATGCTTCATTCCTCATCTTATAATCACACTCATAAGATGATGATTATATAACATACATATTATAATCATACTCACACCCCAATAACATTTATACATTGGGTTTAATACATGCTTATTGGCACAGTAAAAATAATCTAAGTTGGGCAATGAACATTGCGTTGTTCATTGTTTGTTATCTCGAAGCTCTGGTTTGATAGAGAATGTCGCCTCATCACAGTGCATGTGGTTGTGAATGAATGTACTACATATTACTCAGGCAGGTATTAAGAAACCCTGGGTGTTAGAATCTACCACCATTCACCTTGTGCCAGCATCCTGGTATGGGCAGTCCATCCTGCCCCTGGGGATAAGAGAACAAGAGACAGGTATGGTCAGTGGGGCAGTTTCACGTAATGTAGGGTGAAAACACTACATTTTAGTTTGGTTTATTAGGATCCCCATTAGTTACTACACATGCAGCAGCTACTCTTCCTGGGGTCCACATAAAACATACAAATAACATGACAAAGTACAGAACAGTTATAGCCAAGGACATTAAATTCAATATACAGTATACTGTATATACTCTGTATATATATAGCATAGGAGCAAATAATAATAATAACACATATAATTAAATAAGAGTTATATATTGGAAAGAAATAACAACATTTTTGCCAAGAAATAACAAAAATACTATTTACACACTGTTCATACTGTACATATTCATATTCTTATATACAGTTAAATGAGATATTTGGAGAGCTGCTGTGATACATTTTTTTTTTTATCCGTTTTTTTTAAAGCTAAACCTGCTTTTTGCCTCTTATGGCAGAGCATTCCACGATGACATGGCTATAGATAACTGAGTGACACATTAAATCTGTTTATGGTTTGGGTACAGTGAAGCAACCCATAGTGGCGTGTCTGGTGAGGTATGCATGTCTGTTTGAGGTGTATGCAAATAGGTGTACTGCAAGTGGTTCGGCATTTTCAACACACAAATGTGTCTTAAAAAGACTAGAAGAAAGGTAGTCCATTTCTCCTCAACCGTCAGCCATGAAAGACCATCATGCGTTGTCGATGTTAGATCTATGTGTGCAGTTAAGGCCAAGGCGTGCTGCTTTATTGTGAGGCAGCTGCAACTTTGCTAGGTCTTTCCTTGCTGCACTTGACCATATTACCGGATAGTGATCAAGAACAACTAGTACAGGTGGTGTTTGTGTAAAAAACAGACATACCTCACCCCATCACAACAACTTGGTCAATATGTCTTGACCATGGTAGCTGACTATCCAATGTCACACCCTTCATGGAACCACTCCAGTTGAGGTTTAGGTCTAAGAGAATTCTTTGAACCAAATACAATGCTTTTGGTTTTTGGATGTGTTTAAGACCAGTTTTGATTGGTTCTTACCCATTCGAACACTGACTGTAACCCCTTGCCAAGAGTCTCAGTGAGCTCACTGGCTGTAGGTGCTGATGTGTAGAGTGTGCAATCACCAGCATGCATAGTTATTTTAGCTTCTAAAAGCACAATACCATCCCACATGCAAGTCAGCACATTAAACAACCGGCAACCACACCGAGACCACAACGCAACTCAGCACAATCTTTATAAGAAAAACAACAATATGGAGCTGGAATTATACTGATCTATGGATTCCTGTGACCATCCTGCCTACTGATGTAAAAAAAAAGAAGACAGAATTCAGATTGCAAACACACAATGGAATGGGACAGCGGACTAAGGGACATAGTGCATGGGATAGAAAAGGGGAAAAAAGGCAGACACACAAGAGGTGGAAAGGTAGAAACAGGTAGAGATACTGTACCAAAGGACAGGAGGCCTCAGGGCCAGAAGGAGGAAGAGGAGGAGGAGCGGACTGTACCTCCTCATCAGAAAGTCCTTTAGTCCCACTAGAACCCTGTCAGCAAGAGCCAACCTAGTGTTACACACACTCTGAATGTGCATTCGCCCCATAGACACAGAATACCATATACAGTGCCTTCAGAAAGTAGTCAAACCCCTTGACTTACTCCACATTCTGTTGTATTATACAGCCTGAATTCAAAATTGATTAAATATATATATATACACACACTACATGATAATGACAAAGTGAAAACATATTTTTATATATTTTTTATATACATACTGCAACAAAAAATAAAAATGTAATACATAAATATCTCATTTTCATAAGTATTCACAACCATGAGTCAATACTTTGTAGATGCACATTTGGCAGTGATTACATCTGTGAGTCTTTCTGGGTCAGTCTGTAAGAGCTTTCTACCTCTGGATTGTGCAACATTTGCCCACTAATCTTTTCAAAATTCTTCAAGCTCTTTCAAATTGGTTGTTGATCATTTCTAGACAACCATTTTCAGGCATTGCGAAAATGATTTCCAAGTAGTTTTAAGTACAAACTGTAACTCGGCCACTCGGGAACATTCAATGTCTTCCTTGTAAGAAAACTCCAGCGTAGATTTGGCCTTGTGTTTTAGGTTATTATCCTGCTGAAAGTTGAATTCATCTCCCAGTGTCTGGTGGAAAACACACGAGTAGCGTACTACATTGCAACTGTTTGCCAATCCTCTAGGATTGTGCCTGTGCTTAGCTCCATTCCATTTATTTTTTATCCTAAAAACTCCCCAGTCCTTAACAATTTCAAGCATACCCATAACATGATGCAGCGACCACTATGCTTGAAAACATAGAGATTGGTACTCAGTAATGTGTTGTATTGGATTTGCGTCCTTCTTTTCACTCGGTCAATTAGGTTATGATTGTGGAGTAACTACGATGTTGTTGATCCCATCCTCAGTTTTCTCTTATCACATCCATTACACTCTATAACTGTTTCATTGGCCTATGTTGAAATCCCTGAGCGGTTCCTTCATCTCTACGGCAACTGAGTTAAGAAGGACAGCTGTGTCTTTGTAGTGACTGGGTGTATTGATACACCATCCAAAGTGTAATTAATAACTTTCCTTACCCATCTAGCAATAGGTTCCCTTTTTTGTGAGGCATTGGAAAATCTCCCTGGTCTTTGTGGTTGAATCTGTGTTTAAAATTCACTGCTCGACTGACGGACCTTACAGATAATTGTATGTGTGGGGTTCAGAGATGAGGTAGTCATTCAAAAAGCATGTTAAACACTATTATTGCACACAGAGTGTGACTTGAGTGTGATTTGTTTAGCACATTTTTACTCCTGGCCTTATTTAGGCTTGCCATAACAAAGGGGTTGAATACTTAGAGACTCAAGACTTTTCACCTTTTCATTTTTGATTAATTTGTTTAAAAAAATTCCAAAACGTAATGTTCCACTTTGACATTTTGGGGTATTTTGTGTACTGTATGCCAGTGGAGAAAATAAAATAAAAATCGCAATTTAATAATGCTTTTAAATTCAGGCTGTAACACAACAACATGTGGAAAAGGTCAAGGGGTGTGATTACTGTCTGAAGGCACTGTAGTAAGAAATCATAGAAATAGAGATGGAAATGAAAAAAGTCAATAGTGAAGTATCTACAAATGTAATTACATAGAGTTGTTACATATTTGATCAAGCCTGGGTCAAAGGAGCTAAATGTCCATAGGCTCATGGACGAAAGGTCACAGTTGAGTGTGACATACCACAGGACAGGGCTGGTCCAGTCCAGGAGGACCCTGTTCCCCCTTACCACCCTTCAGACCTCTCTTCCCCACCGTCCCCCGGTCACCCTGTGTAGAGAGAGAGAGAGAGAGAGAGAGAGAGGTCAGACATGCAGTGTTGGGGAGTAGTTCCACTAAATTAAATTCAACTAGTAATTCAACGACATGTTGCAATACCTTGGTTGAAGTTGAACTAAATTATAATCTTTGTAGTGTTTTCAGTTGTCTATCATTTTTTGTTGTTGCCTGCAATGGCGAAGGGAACTACTGGAACTAAACACTATATTTTCAACCAAAAAATATAGGCTTTTCTCGCAAAACCCCCAAAACATTTTTATTATATGACATTTCAGATTTCGATATGATAATTTTTCACGAGGTAGATTTCAAAGCAACTTCAGCTAACCAACTATATTTTCCTTTAAGGGTAGCTTTACTGTAGCTCAACTTCTTCCAGTGTGACGTAGTTGGTGGCTTGATAAAACTATATTTTCAGAGTACCTAACCCAACACTACTCTGACATGTCTCCCTCGGATCAGCCTCTCAGAATATCACTAAAAATAGCAACCCAGAAAAGGACAAAAACAATTCCCATATTAACATATGTAGCCTGAGAAACAAGGTTCATAAAATGTAGAACTTACGAACATCAGAAAGCACACATATTCTGTCCATCTCTGAAACACACTTCGATAATTACTTCGACGATGCAGTAGTAGCTGTACATGGTTATAGAATACATTGGAGAGATAGAAATGCAAATGGAGGAGGTGTTTGTATGTATGTCCAGAGTCATATTCCTGTTAGGCTGAGAGAAAGATCTCAAGTCAGAAGACGTAGAAGTAATATGACTACAGATTCATCTGCCTCACCTAAAATCTATTCTTGTGGGAAGATGCTATAGACCACCGAGTGTGAAAGGTCAGTATTTTGGACTATACGTGTGAAATGCTCAATAATGCATGTGATATTAACAGAGAGGTATATTTCCTGGGTGACCTAAATATTGACTGGTTGTCATCCAGCTGTCCGCTCAAAAAGAAGCTTCAAGTTGTAACACGATGCCTGCAATCTGGGTCAGGTTATCAGTCAACCTACCAGCGTATTTACAAACAGAACAGGAACTAAATCATCCACGTGTATCGATCACACCTTTACTAATGTGGCAGAAATCTGATCTAAAGCCGTATCCACACCCATTGGATGTATTGATCATAATATAATAGGCATATCTAGAACAAAAACTAAGTTCCAAAGACTGGACCTAAAATTGTGTATAAGCGATCAGGCAAGAGGCTTTTGCAATGATTCCTATGTCGAAGATGTGAAAAATATTCGATGTGTAATGAGGAACAACCTGATGCTGCATGGACTCTACAAGGTGTCATAAGCATTCCACTGAGATGCTGGCCCATGTTGGCTCCGATGCTTCCCACAGTTGTGTCAAGTTGGCTGGATGTCTTTTGGATGGTGGACCATTCTTGATGCACGCGGGAAACTGTTGAGCGTGAAAAACCCAGCAGCGTTGCAGTTCTTGACACACTCAAACCGGTGCGCCTGTGCCTGTTCAAAAGCACTTAAATCTTGTGTCTACAGTGTAGACTCTACACCATCTGGCCCCATCCAGTGTCCAACACCACCCTGTACCATCGGGCCCCTTGCAGAGTGTCCAACACCCCCTCACCCCACTACCCCCCCCATGCTAACAGCACAACACCTGAATCAGAAGAGACCAACAGTCCAGCAAGACAACAATGCAGAAGTGGAATGAAGAATAGAGCACCCTGCTGCAGCTGGGCTAAACCAGTTTCTTATAGAAAGAACAATTGGTTCAAGAGAAAATAACCTAATTAATGAAATAGCATCTAATCAACAATTGCATTGTTTCAATTACCTCCACAAATCATCCGACTATTATCTTAAATCACAACTGCCGCCAGTTTGACGCCAAAACATAGACAACTAAATACATATTGACATAGTAAAAAAAACAAGTGTTAAAAAAAAAATATAAAGGATATTTCATGCTGAAACTCTCATATTATCACCAAAGGTATGCACTAAGGGTACGTTCACTCTGGCTATCTGCTCCAATTTCAGAGCGCTCTCCTCTGAGTATGCCAGAGTGCAGAATAACTGATGAATTCACAAACGCTGAATGCTCAACACCTGTTGAATATGGCCAGTGTCAGTAAACATCGCCAGCAGCACAGTTACAGGCACCAATGCTCTGGATAACATGAAAACATCCTAACCAGGTCTGCTAGGGTGAGAAAAATGTTCAGAGTGAGGTGTTCTCTCATTTGTGTCTGGAAGTAGCAAGCAAGCTAGCCAATGCTAGCCAGTTAGCTTGGGTGGTTGACTGCCGTTGTGAGGTCAGAACGCTCGGGATCAACCCTACTCCTCAGCCAGTGTGCGCCCTGAACACCCCGAGAGCACACTAAGCGCGCTCTCTGGCACTCCAGATTGAATTTACGGACACACCCTAAATTGACGGTTTGTATTTAGCATAATGTTTAGTAGCTTTGTCATTTCTTATTTACAATCAATTCATATTTCATATATTTTGCATGTGATGGGGCCAGAAAGAGGGCCAGAGTAATTACAGACTCCTCTGATAATCTGAAGTACCCATTATATGTCTTGTGATAGATGACATAAAATCCCGAAATTCTAGTAGTTTACTGGTAAACTACAGTAATATACCCTCCCTTTGCAACCCTTGTTTTATAAGAGCTACCCCGGGAAAAGGTTTAGACACACTTTATTACTTTCATTAAAGGCATAGCTTACAAAGGCAAATGGTTGTTTATTGGTACTTTGGGGCTTTGACCCCAGATGGGGAGGGCGAATGATGTAGACTAGCATAGTGGTTGTCACATCACAGAGACTTCAAATACTGATGAGGGAAAACGGGATTTCGAACGCTCATCATGCAGGTTTCACGTTGTGCATTTTGGTGGTCATATTTAGAACTACAACTCACCCCAGTGTATTTACAACTACAGCTCCCTACAGCACGCCTGTGTACTTATGGTTCATCCCCAAGTAGTCACTGTAGTAACAGTGACCGTACAATAACCATTACAACCATCTCAGATCTTTAACCAATGTTTAATGGAATGAACATGTCTTGGCTAACCCACCAACTTTAAATTGGCGAGACCTGCTTCAATGGTGGCAGGTAAGCATACAGGTACAGCAACACTGATTGTGATGTGTATGCATAATAGCAGAACTGTGGGCTAGAGAAGGGAAGAACATGCTCCTCCCACCTTGTCTCCTCTGTCTCCCCGGTCTCCCTTCTCTCCAATCAGGCCTGGGAAACCCTGTAGAGGGAAGAACAGGTTAGTGTGGGCTGCAGTGAAATCCCCAGTGTTGTATAGTCTGGTAGGTCAAAGTTCAAAAACACTATTTCATACTTACATCCATTCCAGGCTCCCCAGACTTGCCCTGTCAACACACACATTATTGAATGCATCAGTACCACCACGACCAAGACCATGGAAAACCATGACATGCAATGATCGTAAGCCTAATATGCTAAGGTAATTTGATAATGAGGGCGTCACCCACCTTCTCTCCTTTGGTCCCTGGGAGACCCACCAATCCTGTGGAGCCGGGGGGACCCTGAGGGCCATCAACACCCTGGGGAGGACAGACACGTTAGATATCATCACTGTCATCATCACCATCATCAGTAGCTGCAGCTCATAATCTATCATTCTACAGTATCACTCACCCTCAGTCCAGCAGGTCCAATATCTCCCTTCTCCCCTTTAGCTTTGTCTCCAGGCTCTCCCTGCATGGGAACACATTATACTCAGTACACTCTACAACACTCAAGAGCACGTACAGATTATCTATCTTGTTTCCTAGTCATTTTATCTCTACCTATATGTCCATATCTGCCTCAATTACCTTGTACCCCTGCACATAGACTCGGTGTAGCCAAGTTATCATTACTCATTGTGTGTTTATTTCACTTTTTTTCTCTCTGCATTGTTGGGAAAGGTCTGTAAGTACAGTGGCTTGTGAAAGTATTCATCCCCCTTTCATTTTTCCAATTTTTGTCCTTACAACCTGAAATTAAAATGGATTTTTGGGGGATTTGTATAATTTGATTTACACAACATGCATACCACTTTGAAGATGCATTTGATTTATTTATTGTGAAACAAACAAGAAATAAGACAAAAAATAGAAAACTTATGCCTGCATAACTATTCACCCCCCCAAAGTCAATACTTTGTCGGGGGACCTTTTACAGCAATTACAGCTGCATGTCTCTTGGGGTATGTCTCTATAAGCTTGGCACATCTAGCCAATGGGATTTTTCCCCATTCTTCAAGGCAAAACTGCCCAGCTCCTTCAAGTTGGATGGGTTTCGCTGGTGTACAGTAATCTTTAAATCATACCACAGATTCTCAATTGGATTGAGGTCTGGGCTTGGACTAGGCCATTCCAAGAAATTTAAATGTTTCCTCTTAAACCATTCGAGTGTTGCTTTAGCAGTATGCTTAGGGTCATTGTCCTGCTGGAAGGTGAACCTCTGTCCCAGTCTCAAATCTCTGGAAGACTGAAACAGGTTTCTCTCCAGAATTTCCCTGTATTTAGCGCCATCCATAAATTCTTCAATTCTCAACAGTTTCCCAGTCCCTACTGATGAAAGACATCCCCATAGCATGATGCTGCCACCACCATGATTCACTGTGGGGATGGTGTTCTCTGGGTGATGAGAGGTGTTGGGTTTGCACCAGACATAACATTTTCCTTGATGGCCAAAAAGTTAATTTTAGTCTCATCTGACCAGAGTACATTCATCCATGTGTTTGGGTGTCTCCCATATTCCTTTTGGCGAACACCAAACGTGTTTGCTTATTTTTTTCTTTAAGCAATGACTTTTCTCTGGCCACTCTTCCATAAAGCTCAACTCTGTGGAGTGTACGGCTTAAAGTGGTCCTATGAACAGATACTCCAACCTTTGCAGCTCCCTCAGGGTTATCTTTGGCCTCTTTGTTGCCTCTCTGATTAATGCCCTCCTTGCCTCATCTGTGAGTTTTGGTGGGCAGCCCTCTCTTGGCAGGTTAGTTGTGGTGCCATATTCTTTCCATTTTTTTAACAAGGGATTTAATGGTGCTCCGGGGGATGTTCAAAGTTTCGGATCTTTTTTTATAACCCAAACCTGATTTGTACTTCTCCACAACTTTGTCCCTGACCTGTTTGGAGATCTCCTTGGTCTTCATGGTGCCGCTTGCATGATGGTGTCCCTCACTTAGTGGTGTTGCAGACTCTGGGGCCTTTCAGAACAGGTATACTGAGATCATGTGACAGATCATGTGACACTTAGATTACACACAGGTGGACTTTATTTAACTTTTGAAGGTAATTGGTTGCACCAGATCTTATTTAGAGGCTTCATACCAAAGGGGCTGAATATATATGCACACACCACTTTTCTGTTTTTTATTTTTTAGAATTTTTTGAAACAAGTTATTTTTTAAATTTCACTTCACCAATTTAGATTTTTTTTTGTATGTCCATTACATGAAATCCAAATAAATTTACTTTACTGGATTAAAGACTCTGTTTTCGCCAAGTCGCTTTTGGGTCCTCTTTCACCTGCATCCATTTAAATTACAGGTTGTAATGCAACAAAATAGGAAAAATGCCAAGGGGGATGAATACTTTTGCAATGCACTGTAAGCATTCCACTGTTAGTCTACACCTGTTGTTTACGAAGCACGTGACAAATACAATGTGAAGACAGACATTACTGTACCTCTATGGCCTTCTAGTCTTACCTTAGGGCCAGGCGTTCCATGATGGCCCTGGAACACACAAGGATATCATTTCATGTCAGTCTTAAGTATCTGAAATGATTCAGCCACATCATATTGGGGAACAGAGGGGTGAAACTCTTCAGGTGACACACAGACACTCTCGTATAGTGACACTCACCATGTACCCTGTAGGTCCAGGGGGGTCCCGGGGGGCCGGGAGGGCCTGGCTGAGAAATCATCTGAACCTGAATAACAGAACAACAAACACATTAAAGATGATGAACATATCAATGGTTGTATCTCCAATGGTGTCCTTTGAGATACAGACCATATGTAATTCAACTGTTTGCCAAGCTATGCTCCACATGAAGCAGTGTTCAATGCCAATATGATACAGATTCAACAACAACTATTGAGTGTGTGAATACCGTATACACCCGTGTGATTTACTTACCAGGTTATCTTCCAGCCTGGAGTCTCCCTTGTCCCCCTTCTGTCCATCCCTCCCCTGAGACAGACAGAGAGGGGGGGGGATTTAAATCTCTTTGCAGTAGGCTACTCGACAATATGTATTACACCTCTGATGAAAGGGGTTATTACTTTGGATTCCCGTCTGTCTACTTACCCCTGGCCCAGAGAGACCCATCTCTCCTTTCTCTCCTTTCTCTCCGATCGACCCCGTCTCCCCCATATCTCCCTTCGGACCGTAAAGAGGAGAGAAGGTTAGCGGTCAAAGGGTGAGAGGTGAGAGGTGAGAGATTCAGGACAACTCTGATTAATCATGTGCATTATCATTCCAGGTAATAAGTGAATTCAATATATAAATGTGCAACATTTCTAAACATTGGAGTGACACAGTGATTCAACGTGGGTTATTTAAAAAAACAGTCAAAGGGACATTAGAGTGTCTGTACCTTCTCCCCATCTAGTCCAGATGTCCCAGGCAAGCCTAGCTCTCCCTGGAGTAGTGAGGAAAAGACACAAGTTCCAACTGACAATTTACCTTCAAAGAGTATTGACTTCCATTGATTCAGACACAATGGATAGAAGAGATGGCATGTGTATATAAATAGTGGTCCTGTGTAGCTCAGTTGGTAGAGCATGGCGCTTGTAACGCCAGGGTAGTGGGTTCAATCCCCGGGACCACCCATACGTAGAATGTATGCACACATGACTGTAAGTCGCTTTGGATAAAAGCGTCTGCTAAATGGCATATATTATTATTATATTATTATATTACCTTTCCTCCTGGGGGTCCTGGGGGCCCCGGTAACCCTGGTGGGCCCTAGGAAGGGACAGACAGACAGAGAGGTTACACAAAATACAAAACATCAGCCAGGCAAGTCGATCTGTCTCCGTAGTCTGTTAGTGGAATTACAATCAAATCCATGGATAAATCTACGTATATCCAATTCCATCACTCTTCATCAGGCAGTGATTGTTTGTTGAGTAGGTCTGCTCAGACAAGCATACTAACTCAGAGTCAGTAGATTATGTGTGTATTATCCTGAGAGCAATTGTGGGATTCAAGACGACAGTGTAGGGCAAAAACAGAAAAACATTGTGGATGGATGGTGGATTTCACAATACAACACTCTCAGTAAACTAACGGATCATTATTCTCCTTTCTCTGATGAGGACCAGCTTTGCTATGGATGCTTTGGTGCAAATCGGCAATAAAATTGATCTATTGGGTCAGGTTATGCGGTTGGCTGAACACAATGCCTTGGCATCATGTCACACGACATGGCTGGTTCATTATTAACCCGGGGTTGAACTCTCAGAGAAGGACTCTGGAGTCTTGAGCAAACAATAGGAAAGTGGATCAAGTCCAGCAAGGAGCTGGGGATGGCGCACACACGCACACACACACACACACACACACACACACACACACACACACACACACACACACACACACACACACACACACACACACACACACACACACACACACACACACACACACACACACACACACACACACACACACACGGTTGGCTGAACACACACACACACACCTCCAGCACCCACCAGCAGTAAACCAGAGGGTCCAGAACACTTAACCCAGATACACACACACACACACACACACACACACACACACACACACACACACACACACACACACACACACACACACACACACACACACACACACACACACACACACACACACACACACACACACACACACACACACACACACAAAGACCTCCAGCACCCACCAGCAGTAAACCTAAAAGAGCATACAGCCCTATTGACCTAGCCAGAGCTATTACCATAGCATCCATAGCATCCTAACCTCTTCTAACCACACAGTTAATGGGGCAGGATGGAGTCGACCTCTCAGGGCAGAAGAATGGAAGCCTGGACTCAGACAGACATTTTCTCAGTGCAGCATGGACGGTTCCTGGGTTAGGGCTGAGAAGGCTGACCCTAGGCCTTAGTTGCTAATGCATGGTTCTATTTCTGCATGCTGTATGTGAGGGACATGGAGCCATTGTGCCTCCGGTGGTGGTGCTTCGCCACAAAGCAGAGGCAGTGTGTGTGACCTCCTGAAGCAATAAAAGATGGAAATCCGATTAATTCCCAGAGGTGTATAATACATGTTGATTTCTCCATCCCCTCTCTTCCAGGTTTTTGTTTTGTGCTCTGGCAAAACTATGGCAACGGAAAGGGTTTACAAACAACTATTGTTCCAAGTTACTCCATCTTCTGAAACGATGGCCACCCACACGGATACTTTGAAAGCTGTAAAAACAAATGAATGAATTCTGAAGCACCAATTGCATCACCCAAATGTGGATGGAATCAATATGGCCCATCACGAAGCGAGTGAAATGATTCAAAACGGATTTGGGTTGGGTAAGAGTTCACCAGTATGTAAACTAATATAGATATGCTTCAGAACACTGATGAGATCTCAAGTCTATGTTGTGACCAGCTCATGTGTAACTCAGTCATGTCTCAAGCATAGCATGCACGGGCCTACTCTAAACCTGGGGACCCCATGTAGATTGTGTTTTTGAATCCGAAAGCACACGCCAGTGAAGAGATAGCGATCTCTTATTAGCGTGTAGCATGGGGCCCAGCATGAAGAGAAGATGTTTGTGCCTAGACTGTGAAATGAGTTAAAAGACATCTCCCTCTCTCTTTACTATGTGTCCCGACTGGATTGAGCAAGAAAACAAAAATCGCAAATAGGATATTATACCATTCTAGTTCTTTCAAGCCAAGCAACATCACAGATCACACCGCCACACAGCAGGGTTAACTTCAAGCCGCATATCATGTGAGGCAACAATAACACAGTATGGAAAAAAGACATTTGAAAAGTGAAATGAATGATGTTTTGATTCTGCATGATTGAGAATGTCACCCCAGGCTATGTTAGATATCACTACCATAAATACCTAACAGCTGGAACACAGAGGCTGTGTTCCAGCTGTTAGGTATTTATGGTAGCTTGGTGTTGCATCCTGTATATATATATATGTATGAGAGGACAGTGGCTGGTTGCAGGAAACTTTGGTTTTATGTCTCTGGTTAGTCGGTGGTTGTGGTGATGGAGTAGTGATATCTAATGTGTCTGATGTCAGGGCTGTGGGACAGAGTGTCCTCCTTACACAAACACTCAGGGGTTGTTCTGCTACATGTGTACACAGGCACCTGTGTATGAGTGCATGCGCCTATGTCTATGCATTAGTGTGTGTGTGAGAACACACTGACTACACAGACCACATCTACAAAGCCGTGATGTGTGACAGTGGTTTACCCCGACACTGATGGTCTGGATGGCCTGTCAGGAAGGAAGAGCAGCGTGTTAAGTCTGTCGGGATAACTCTATGATACTCTATGGGCCTTCAAACACATTGTCTACGTCTCTGACTGGGTGGTCTCACCTGGAAGGCTTCTAGTAGCTTCCCATTGAAGTCAATGACCTCAGTAGAGCCAGGAACCCCCT
Source organism: Oncorhynchus gorbuscha (assembly GCF_021184085.1). Lineage (NCBI taxonomy): Eukaryota > Metazoa > Chordata > Actinopteri > Salmoniformes > Salmonidae > Oncorhynchus > Oncorhynchus gorbuscha. The sequence continues at coordinate 60,747,509 of NC_060185.1, forward strand.
TTTCACCAGGATAACCCTAAGAGAAGTGGAGAAGAAAAGAGAGAGAGAATGAGAGAGAGAGAGAGGGAAAGTCGAGGGATGGAAAGTATAAAGAAGAGATGGAGAGAGATATATTAGAAAGAGAGAGATAGAGATATTGAGAAAGAGGTAAATATATTGAGAAAAAGATAGAGATATTGAGAAAGACAGATATTGATAAAGAGATAAAGAGATAGATATTGAGAAAGAGATAGCGAGAAAGAGAGATATTGAGAAAGATATATATATATATATATAGAGAGAGAGAGAGAGTGAGAGATTGAGATGCTCATGAGCATCAAATAATCACACAAAAAAGTACATAAAAAGGTAGCCTCAGACAACTGTGAACATGATCTTTGGTGGTGATTAGGCTGTGTACACATACCAAGTCTCCCTGGGTGCCTTGCTCTCCGATATCTCCTTTGTCTCCCTACGAAATACAAACAGTTGAACAAAAGCCTTTGAATTGGCTGTGTCCATATAGGAGAAACAACCTCTCATGTATTAGTGTGGAGGCGACAGGATATGTCTCACCTTAAACCCTGGGAGTCCGTCCATGCCCCTCTCCCCCTTCTCTCCCAGCAAACCAGCCTCCCCCTGTTACACACAGAAAGAAAACACATAGCTTAGGCGTAGGTAAGTCACTTTACAATAATGTGTTCAGTACAATATCATTAAAAAGAACTGTAGGCCTGCTATAGTCGGTCAGTTCCATCTATGGTGGTATAGCTGGAAGGAGGAAGTGGTGAAAAACAACAACAGAGGAACAGAGAGGGATTAACACCATAAAACAGGCCTGTGTTACAGACTGTAGAAAGGCCAGCAGGCCTTCTTCTATTCCTGGCCATAGCAGTTTGAGCTGGAGCTGAGCAGTTCTTCCAGAATAAAAACTTCAGTAACCACAAACAGCAGCTCACTTCAACTCACTCCCAGACAGCGCATACACACACCACGCACGCACGCACGCATACACACACAGACACACACACACGCACGCACACACCACGCACGCACGCATACACACACAGACACACACACGCACGCATACACACACAGACACGCATACGCACACAGACACACGCACGCACGCATACACACACAGACAACACACACGCACGCATACACACACAGACAACACACACGCACGCATACACACACAGACACGCATACGCACACAGACACACGCACGCACGCATACACACACAGACAACACACACGCACGCATACACACACAGACCGAAGCTGATAGAGAGGCAGTCAGTGCCGAGTGCCTGGCATCTGTAGTCTCTGGAGTCTTTTAAAAAGCCCATGACATCACTGCAACAGAGGAGAGTGTTTAGCACTGGCTAGAGGCCTAACTCGGTGGAGAGGGAGAGATGGGGAGAGAAAGAGAGAGCGCAATGAGGGTACAAATGAAAGCGAAAGCAATGTGTTTGATGTCTTGATCCATGCCACCCAAGACCTGTTTAGAGTGATAAACTCCAGACAGAAACAAGTGAAGAAAGAGGAATGAAAGGGATAGATATGAGAGGCAGGGATGGCCAGAGAGAGAGAGAGAAAGAGAGAGAGAGAGAGAGAGAGAGAGAGAGAGAGGGAATAAAACACAGTCTGACTTAGAGATGAAAAAAAGAAGAGAAGGAGGTTTAGGCGTAGGAGAAACTCTGAGCGTGGTCATGTAATAAGCAGCTAATAGTGTTAGCAATGGCTAACTCCTAAATTAGCGTTAGCATCATCTTCACCTTTGACCCTGGGGGTCCCTGTGGCCCTGGGTATCCTGGCTCGCCATCTTCACCCTGAGAGTGCACAAGGGGTCAACAAAGGTAACCACACAACACAAACTTGTACCCTATTGTATGCATCCGGCCAGATATACTGTGAACTCCATGCATATCGAGTGTACATTTATAGTGTATTTTGTGGTATGTGTACGGACATAGAGGCATGACTTACCGGCTTTCCAGGTACACCTGCTTGTCCCTGTGAATGACAAAGAGATGTAGTTGGCGCATAATCTCTCTACTCGCCTGCACGTACTAGTGCCCAAAACGAAATAGCACGTCTCTAGCTGCGGTACCATGTCATGTGCTCTTGTGCTAGTAAAACTGTCAGAACACAAAGAAACACAAACATTTGGATAACAGACTCACCTCCACACCATCGAGACCAGGGAAACCCTGTGGAGAACCAAGCAGAAAGTCACACATCCAGGTCTCCAATTAGACATTGTGCATTCTGAGGAGTAGCCACAGGAGGTCAGTGTTTTATCATCCCATATAAAGTCTTGGTTATGTGCCTGCTATCATGTCAAGCATTTCCAGCTGTTTTTGGCTCAATCCTCCAATGCCGGAGGACATGTACCTCTGCTCACAATGAACCACGTGAGTGAGACATGTTTTGTATGTCCAGCTGTTTTTGGCTCAATCCTCCAGTGCTGGAGGACATGTACCTCTGCTCACAATGAACCACATGTGTGAAACATGTTTTGTATGTCCAGCAGTTTTTGGCTCAATCTTCCTATGCTGGAGGACATGTACCTCTGCTCACAATGAACCACGCGTGTATAAAGACATGTATATGGCTTTGGGCATACATAACCCCTCGTTCCTTTTTCTATAAGAAGACATTCTATGACCTCATCTACACAATCAGGAACCATACACAAACAAACACAGAGCATCTTCCCTTTCAAACGTCTTGGCTGGAATCCAATGGTGATCAGAATGAATCCACCAAATGCAACTTTTGACTGTGTGTGTGTGTGTGTTTTTGGTTTTACTATCCTTGTGTGGACCAGAAGTCCTTACAGGGATAATAGAACAAGGACATTTTGCCCATCCCCACAAGGCAAAAGGCTATTTTAAGCTTAGGGTTCAGGTTTAGGGTTAGAATTAGGGTTACGGGTTAAGGGGTCAGGTGTTCGGGTTTCAAATCGAATCAAATCAAATCTTATTTGTCAACATGCGCCGAATACAACCCCTTACACCGAAATGCTTACTTACAAGCCCTTAAGCAACAATGCAGTTTTAAGAAAGATAAGTGTGAAATGAAAAAATAGATAAGTTAAAAATAAAAATAACAAATAATTAAAGAGCAGCAGTAAAATAACAGTAGCGAGGCTATATACAGGGGGTACCGGTACAGAGTCAATGTGTGGGAACACAGGTTAGTCGAGGTAATTGAGGTAATATGTACATGTAGGTAGAGTTAAAGTGACTATGCATAGATAATAAACAGAGAGTAGCACCAGTGTAAAAGAGGGGGAAGGGGCACAATGCAAATAGTCTGGGTAGCTATTTGATTGGCTGTTCAGTCTTATGGCTTGGTGGTAGAAGCTGTTAAGAAGCCTTCTGGAACTAGACTTGGCGCTCCAGTACTGCTTGCCATGTGGTAGCAGAGAGAACGGTCTATGACTAGATTGACTGGAATCTTTGACAATTTTTGGGGCCTTCCTCTGACACCGCCTGGTATAGAGGTCCTGGATGGCAGGAAGCTTGGCCCCAGTGATGTACTGGGCCATACGCATTACCCTCTGTAGTGCCTTGCGGTCGGAAGCCGAGCAGTTCCCATACCAGGCAGTGATGCAACATGCTCTCGATGGTGCAGCTGTAGAACTTTTTGAGGATCTGAGGACCCATACCAAATATTTTCAGTCTCCTGCTTTGTCGTGCCCTCTTCACTACTGTTGTGGTGTGTTTGGACCATGATAGTTTGTTGGTGATCTGGACACCAAGGAACTTGAAACTCTCAACCTGCTCCACTAAATCCCCATCGATGTGAATGGGGCGTGCTCGGTCCTCCTTTTCCTATAGTCCACAATCATCTCCAATCATCTCCTTTGTCTTGATCACGTTGAGGGAGAGGTTGTTATCCTGGCACCACACGGCCAATGTCTCTGACCTCCTCCCTATAGGCTGTCTCATCGTTGTCGGTGATCAGGCCTACCACTGTCGTGTTGTCGGCAAACTTAATGATAGTGTTGAAGTCGTGCCTTGCCATGCAGTCATGAATGAACTAGGAGCCCACGAGGGGCCCCCATATTGAGGATCAGCATGGCAGATTTGTTGTTACCTACCCTTAACACCTGGGGGCGCCCCGTCAAGAAGTCCAGGATCCAGTTGCAGAGGGAGGTGTTTAGTCCCAGGGTCCTTAGCTTAGCGATGAGCTTTGAGGGCACTATGGTGTTGAATGCTGAGCTGTAGTCAATGGATAGCATTCTCACGTAGGTGTTCCTTTTGTGTAGGTGGGAAATAGCAGTGTGGAGTGCAGTAGCAATTGCATCATTGGTGGATCTGTTGAGGCGGTATGCAAATTGGAGTGGGTCTAGGGTTTCTGGGATAGTGGTGTTGATGTGAGCCATGACCAGCCTTTTTAAAGCACTTAAAGTGCTACGGGTCAGTAGTCATTTAGCAGGTTACCTTCGTGTTCTTGGGTACAGGGACTATGGTGGTCTGCTTGAAACATGTTGGTATTACAGACTCAGTCAGGGACAGATTGAAAATGTCAGTGAAGACACTTGCCAGTTGGTCAGTGCATGCTCGGAGTACACATCCTGGTAATCCGTCTGGCCCTGCGGCCTTGTTGACCTGTTTAAAGGTCCTACTCACATCGGCTAGGGAGAGCGTGATCTCTAAGGTTGTGATCACACAGAGCTGATGCTCACATGAGTTGCTTGCCTCGAGCATGAAGTGATTTAGCTCGTCTGGCAGGCTCGTGTCACTGGTTGCGCTTCCCTTTGTAGGTTTTAAGGGTTAGGGATTTGTGGTTATGGTTATGGTTAAGGTTAGCGTTAGGTTAAGGGTTAGCTTTAGGGTTAGGGGTTAGGGGTTAGGGAAAATATGATTTTGAATGGGAATCAATTGTTTGGTCCCCACAAGGATAGTAAAACAAACATGTGTGTGCTTGTGTGTGTGTCCCAGGTGGATGAATTGTATGCTTGGTGTAGAACCACGCGTGTTGAAATAATCCATGGAGAGGCCAGGCCTGGAGAGATGTTCCGTGTACGTACCCCCTCATACAGACAGACAGAGCTTTGTCTCTTAGGCACGTTGTCTGTTTATCTACACACTCATGCACCTACTGCTCTACAGTAACAACTATTATTAGGAATGTGAAGTTACGCTAACTCTCTCCTCATATATCCCATTTTCTCCATTGCCTACTTGAGAACAGGGGTGTATTCCATCTGGCTTCCTTATCCACTCTAAACGTATGGGTGCAGGCATGTACGCACACCGCCCCACACACTCTCCCCTCACCCTTCACCTTTGGACCGTATCGTTTTCTTGTGCCCCTCTCACCCATAACTCCTCTCTTCTTTCCACTCCTGTCTCTTACCTTCCGATGCCACTGGGCAATCATTTCTCAAGTCCTCTGAACGCCCTCTCCTTTTGCCCTCCTTCTCTTATTATCCGATGCCACAGAACAGCCTATGTGCTTTCTCTCTGCCCCCCACTCTCTCTCTCTCTCTCTCTCTCTCTCTCTCTCTCTCTCTCTCTCTCTCTCTCTCTCTCTCTCTCTCTCTCTCTCTCCCCCCCTCTCTCTCTCTCTCTGCCCCCCCCCCCTCTCTCTCTCTCTCTCTCTCTCTCTCTCTCTCTCTCTCTCTCTCTCTCTCTCTCTCTCTCTCTCTCTCTCTCTCTCTCTCTCTCTCTCTCTCTCTCTGCCCCCCCCTCTCTCTCTGCCCCCCCTCTCTCTCTCTCTGCCCCCCTCTCTCTCTCTCTCTCTCTCTCTCTGCCCCCCCTCTCTCTCTCTCTCTCTCTCTCTGCCCCCCCTCTCTCTCTCTCTCTCTCTCTGCCCCCCCTCTCTCTCTCTCTCTCTCTCTCTCTCTCTCTCTGCCCCCCTCTCTCTCTCTCTCTCTCTGCCCCCCCCTCTCTCTCTCTCTCTCTCTGCCCCCCCCTCTCTCTCTCTCTCTCTGCCCCCCCTCTCTTTCTCTCTCTCTCTCTGCCCCCCCTCTCTCTCTCTCTGCCCCCCCTCTCTCTCTCTCTCTCTGCCCCCCCTCTCTCTCTCTCTCTGCCCCCCCTCTCTCTCTCTCTGCCCCCCCCTCTCTCTCTCTCTCTCTCTCTCTCTCTCTCTCTCTCCCTCTCTCTCTCTCCCTCTCCCTCTCCCTCTCCCTCTCCCTCTCCCTCTCCCTCTCCCTCTCCCTCTCCCTCTCCCTCTCCCTCTCCCTCCCTCTCTCTCCTTCTCTCGCTCTCCCCGTCTCAGTAACGAGGAGGGTTTGAGGTCATTCACTAGGGAGAAAGGACAGAACAGCAGATCCACTCTTCCTTCCTCTGCTTCTCTCACTCATACGTCTGTCTAGGGGCGAGCAGCCTCCACGTTGCTTTGCTTTGTTGTTTTCTGCTCTGCAACGGGACTATGTTAAATAAAAGGACAAGCAATTTGTTTACACCCTCGTTTATGACTCAAGTCGGTTTTCTTTTGTCCGTCTCTGCACTTTGCTCCGTATTTGTTTTGCAGCCAGTCCTCCTCGTGCGCCGTCTAACCGACATTTTTCATCACAGTCCAGCTTTGACACCACGCCAACTGCCAATGTGGGTAAAAGTGCATTCGTTTGTGATCTTGGATAAACACAAATGACCTAAAACCCCCTACCCCGGCTCCTCGTCCCACTGATCTCCAACCACAGTTTGAGGCAGTGGCTCCAGATGAAATATCCCCAGGCGGGTTTAAAGTTAATCTAGAGAAAAAGTGGCGGCCCAAGGCTAAAGATCTATTGTTCGGTGAGGCAGTAAAACTGTGGGTGAACCCAGAGAGAGTGCCATATCTGTTACAGGGGCACAGAGTGATAGAGCTGGGGTAGGGCCGACTGGTGGGAGACTAGGGCTAGCTGGATCACTTTGTGGCCTTCTATTACAGGAACCAGATGAGGTCTATTTTGGGCTGTTTTAAGTAAGCCGCAGCTCGCTGGCAGCCACAGTAGGCTCTGTCGACGTGGGTTCACTGCACTCTTATTACACCCTTTCCCCTCACCATCCTGTCACTGTCTCTCACTGTCTCTCACTGTCACGCCCATGTGGTCAACACGACCAGGTCAACACTATTGTGGTCAACAGCTACTGATGACAGGTGTTGGAAACCCAGAAACTCAGTGGCGGTAACCTAGTTCTCCATCATCAGCTGCATGGAACTAAGAGAGGACACAGTATTGGTAAATGGAGGGAGAGAGAGAAAGAGAGCGAGGGGGAATAAGGGAGGAGAAAGTGACAGAGACAATGGGAAATTATGTGTGTGTGTGTGTGCGCGTGGTGTGTGTGCGTGCATATGGGTTACAATCGTCTATTCTACCTTTACCTGTACGTGTGTGTTTATATGTGTGTGTAAGGTAATGCTGATACCTGTTCTCCAGCGGGGCCGCGGGGCCCGTCCTTGCCTGTGTTCCCAGGAGGGCCTCTGGGGCCCGGGGACCCTTGGTCACCCTGCAGGACGACAACAAAGGGATAAGAGAGGGAAATCATGGTAGAAGAAATTAGAAAAGATGGTGACACACACACACACACACACACACACACACACACACACACACACACACACACACACACACACACACACACACACACACACACACACACACACACACACACACACACACACACACACACACACACACACACACACACACACACACACACACACACACACATTACCACATGACACACAAACTCCCCAAACGTACACATATAAACTCTCCCAGGCACGAGATGTGTTAACTAAGTATTAAACACAACATTAACTGAAGTGTGAAATGAAGTGTTTAATTTAATTGCTCTAGCCAAAATGATCCACAACACATGAAAGGGTATTTTACCAATGGAATTACAATTTACAAGGCAAAAACGTCCTTCCTCGCCAGTTCAGAATTTCCCTTAACCCACTTAGCGCTACATCCCACTTAGGCATCTCCTTAGTGACTTGCCTAGTTAAATATAGGTCAAATAAAATACAAATAAATGACCACACCAGTATTTTCACACCGTGGTGAAGTAATCTAATCTAACGGTTAAAGTAAACCCTTTTCATGTTAATGTTTCCCTGCTCGGTTCTTGTATAACTAAATCCATTCCATTAAACCAGAGTCTTCTCATGGTATTCACATGGATATATTCCCAGCATTCTCAATCACAGACATAATGTATGTGCTGGTCTGGGCCTGTGTGTTGTGGTGAGATGTGTGAGACAAGGGCCTTTTCATTTAGACTGATTCTATCAAGGTCTTCATCCACCAGACTCTAGGCCCGTTTCCCTGCGTAGATGATTAACATAGTTCTGGAAGGCAGAGGACTCCACCAACAAAGCTGTTCTATTCCCAATATAATGAAAAGCACACAATCCTAAACCCTCTCTAACATGTGGCCCTGTAGTTTTCCTGATATGTTTTCTATTGGTTTTGTCATGTTACGAAACCCCACAACACACACACACACACACACACACACACACACACACACACACACACACACACACACACACACACACACACACACACACACACACACACACACACACACACACACACACACACACACACACACACACACACACACACACACACACACACACACACACACACACATTAAACAGAACACAGCACATGTGCATGAGGAGATAAATGAATTGAGAGATAGCAGCAGAGAGATGACAACAGAGAGAGAGAGCGATACAATGAAGAAAAGGGTGAGAGACATGATATCAAGCAGTGAATAAGAGATATCAACCAGCAGTGAACGGGTTAAAGGTGGTTAGAGGTGCACACATGCCTTAGCGGAGGTGTACCTTCATCAAGCGTCTCTGAAAGTTGGACTGGTCACCAGACATAAAGCCGTGGTCATAGCGGGGAAAGACCATCTGAACCAGGAGAACAGAGGAGGAGGAAGAGAGAGAAAAAAGGAAGAGTAGGGATGGAGGGAAGCACAGAGAGGTTGCAGAGCAGAAGATGGAAAGAGAAAGTGACAGAGAGGTGGATAGAGAAAGAGAGATAGAGGGAAAGGAAACAGAAAGAAAGAAATACCAAGAAATCAGTGATTAAATAAGTCGGGGACCGATTTCAGGCTGAAGTCTCCCTCCATTCTCCAAGGAGAGACAGAGTGAGGTGCTGAGAAGTGAGAGATAAGAGGTCAGGGTTGATAGGTCAGAGTTGAGAGGTCAAAGGTGACCCAGCAACTGTAGTCCAGCGGAGAGAGACAGGCAGGTCAGCAGAGGCCTGCTGGGAGAACAAGGCTACGGAGGGGCACGAGGGACAAACCTTAACGGTGAGGATCTGATTACTGTGCAGACCTGCGTATGAGTTGTGGGAAGGAGGGCCCTGGGGGAGGAGGGGGGAGGAGAGGGGAGAAACACAGAGGAGGGTGAGTCACCTGTCGGAGGAAAGGTGGAGCACCATGTGGCTAAGGTAAACGTTCAGCAGGTGTGTGACAATCCATTCGCCACGTGGATGTCTATAATGTTAAAATGTAGAAGGATTGATCTGTATACTACCGGTACTCATATCTCTTCATACCCAGTTAGACATAGCTGTAGAGTACACTAAATAGTCATCAAATAGCACCAACTATAAATAATCATGTATAGTCTGGGCTTGGACCTTTCTATAGTCTATCCACTCTCCAAGAAATCCATATGTAAGTATATGTGAACCAGTCTGTACCTATTTGCTGTATATATCCCTTTCTTTCTTTGTAAACCAATATATGTGTGACTCACTCTATAATAATGCATCTCTTTAAACCCACAGAGAAGGTTGTGTTTGGAGTCCAACAGACAGTAACTACGATCATTTCCTCTCAAGCAGAACAGAACAGAGAGTCTGTCGGCAGATAACTCATATGGAGACCAGCAACTCTGTTTGAGTTCCCTCACAAAACAAAACAAATGGATGGGAGAGAGGGACGAGAGAGAGGGACGAGAGAGAGGGACGAGAGAGAGGGACGAGAGAGAGGGATGAGAGAGAGGGATGAGAGAGAGGGATGAGAGAGAGCGATAGAGAGAGTTGGTGGGCGAGGGGAAATAAAAGGGAGGGAGAGAGAGAGAGAGAGGGAGAGAGGGAGAGAAAAGATAGAGAAAGCAAAAGACGAACAGAGACAAGAGGGAGAGAGATAAAGAGAGGGAGAGAGAGAACGAGAGAGAGATATGCCAGTCTGGTCATGAGTTTTCTGTTAGTGGGCTGCGGCGATCATTGGACAGCTGAGGTTTCCGACACCACAGCCTCTCTTTCCCCCCTCTCTTCTGTCTCGTTCACTCACTCATTCCTACCGTGAAGACCACATTTGATCATCTCTTATAGCACAGAGTCTGACTATAGAGTGAAAGGGTGTCACACTCATCTCCCCTACACCTCATGCACACTGTACAACCTGGGTTCCTTCTGACCACATGGCTCAGTGTGTGTGTGTGTGTGTGTGTGTGTGTGTGTGTGTGTGTGTGTGTGTGTGTGTGTGTGTGTGTGTGTGTGTGTGTGTGTGTGTGTGTGTGTGTGTGTGTGTGTGTGTGTGTGTGTGTGTGTGTGTGTGTGTGTGTGTGTGTGTGTGTGTGGAAAACTCTAGATCCTACTCTTCCAACATCAGGCTCACAGTAAGACAAAAAAATTGTCTAGCTTCTAAGCTCCTATCCCCCATGCTCTCTATCTCACCCACACTGAGGGAAAGAGAGAGGACAGCTTGGGTTGGGATAAAACCCCACCATGGCATGTCTTTCATCGCAGTCTGAAGATGAACCTAAATACACAGTTGCTTCCTGTTGGGACGCAACAGTCAAGAGTCTTGTCTTAAAGATGGAGAGCCTCTTGAGCTAGAATGTTTGTCGACCTTCTTCAAAGGTGCTTTGAACAGCCTCGAGTAAAATCATCGTGATCTCTTTCTGTTGTAGAGTGGTGGCTGTTTTTGATTTTGTTATTGAGTATATTTTAATGTCTCTGCCATCCTGGGTTGGTGAGTATCGTTTAATGTCTCTGCCATTCGTTGAATGTCTCTGCCAACACTGGCAGTGTTGGCCACTTCAGCAGATCCGTAGAGCTCTGTTCAAAGTGACTTAGTCATCCGTGCATAGATATATACATATAGGTGGCCCCAGCAGGAATCAAACCCACAACCTTTGACGTTGCAAGTGCCATGCTCTACCTACTGAGCCCCACAGGACCACATTGGTTGTGTGTGCTCCTACTGTCTACATCAATATCTTATCAAGTCCTGTTAACACAGACGACACATGCAAATAGTTGATATGTATACCCCAAAACTCTCATTCAGCAGCATATACTGACTGAGAGTCCCATCCCGCTAATTGGCTGACACTTGCCACCTAATCTATCAACACCCAATCAACGAGCAACGTGCCAAGCTGCAAATACCGTAGCAGGCTGCGAGCTGCTTTGTTTTGGAAAAACGTGTGCTTCTCAAGCAATGCTTTGTGGCTCTAAAGTTACCCAGGCAGATCGCAGCTACAGGCGCCACATCCAAGTACACTGTTTATCCCTTGGCGCAATAGCTGACGCATAATGCCAAAGGGATTCATTACCACACAGAAAATTGCTGCAAGATCGAGCAGGAATGGCTGGTAGGCTGGGAAACCAAAGGGACTTATGGCTAGATAAAAGTCAGGAATTTCATCAATGTTGCCGACCGCGCCGTAAAATACCCTCTGGGTTTGTCCTTCGTTGACATGTAATAGCAATAGCTCGCAATACCTCACAAACACCAGTGTGGTTCAGAATGAGATGTGAATGAGAGACAGTGGTTGCATCCCAAATGACACCCTAGTTCCCATATATGGTCAAAAGTAGTGCACTATATAGGGAACAGGGTACCATTTGGGATGCAGCCTCTGACAGAGAGAGAGAGAGAGAGAGAGAGAGAGAGAGAGAGAGAGAGAGAGAGAGAGAGAGAGAGAGAGAGAGAGAGAGAGAGAGAGAGAGAGAGAGAGAGCAGTAGCTGAGTATATAAAGAAGGGCTCTTACCGACAGTAGGTAGGAGACAACGTTTGCCTGTAATCTGTCACCTAACCCAGAGTAACCTCATTAAGCACAGTGATAAGATATACAGGACTGTAAAACTGTTCATCTAAGGCCATGACTTCTTACAGAATCGTCCACACCAGATGTCCCCAGGGGAGCAGTTTTTGGACCTGCACTGAGTAAAGTAGGAGATAATTATATAGATGTTAAATACAGGGATGGATGATATCACATCATGAAAAGGCAACAATGACAGCATACTCCAGATGCAGAGAGAGAGATTACCCCCACAATGTAAAAAGAGATGGTTTGGAGGAGACCGGTCCCCTCGGGATGCTAGTTCTGGCTCAGAGTCCTAGTTTTGGGGTTTCCACGGTGACATATAAGTATTTCCACCATACTTAAATGGCTTCATTTCTTATATTTGACTGGAACAAGGGGAGCTTTTAAAACCTCATCAGAAGAGGAAGAGTGAGTTCTGGGTTCGGCCGTCATGCTAGCCACGTTGGGAAAACACGTACACACAAACGCAGAAATTCACGCACCCACACACACACCGCCTCGCCTAAATGATCAGAGGAATTATACAGTGTGCTAACAGTGTGTGTAAAGACCGGTAATGTCTTTCTGTGCATATACATGTGTTAACAAGGCAATGATGACCGATGAGAGCGGAGTGTTTTTCAGATGTTATAAATACTCCACAGAGCCAATTCCCCTCCACCCTCTCCCCGTCGCCTTTTTTCTCCATTTGGGATGGACCATTACCCTAATATGCAGGGAGAGGGGGAACGGGAGGGAGAGAGGGGAGACAGATGGAGCCAGAGAACAGATGATAGAGTTTGGGACGTAAACAAGAGTTGGAGAACAGAGTTGGAGAACAGGAGTTAAGGTGCTTTATTCAAACATGCGCCCTCGTTGCTTGAATTTCCTCAGGTCAGGTGCATACATACAGTATACTGTACATTTTGTTACGTTACAGTCTTATCCTGAAATGTATTACATTGTTAATTTCCCCTCATCAATCTACACACAATACCTCATAATGACAAAGCAAAAAAACTTTTTTTTGTAAATTTTTGCAAATGTATAAAAAAAAATATATATATAGGTATATCACATTTACATAAGTTTTCAGAACCTTTACTCAGTACTTTGTTGAAGCGACTTTGGCAGCGAATACAGCCCCGTGTCTTCTTGGGTACGACGCTACAAGCTTGGCACACCTGTATTTGGGGAGTTTCTCCCATTCTTCTCTGTAGACCCTCTCAAGCTCTGTCAGGTCGGATGGGGAGCGTCCCTGCACAGGTCTCTCCAGAGATGTTCGATCGAGTTCACGTCCGGGCTCCCATCAAGGATCTCTCTGTACTTTGCTCCCAGTCCCTGCCACTGAAAAACAGAATCTTGTTTTTCATGGTATGAGAGTCCATTTAGGTGCCTTTTGGCAAACTCCAAGCAGGTTGTCATGTGCCTTTTACTGAGGAGTGACTTCCGTCTGGCCACTCTACCATAAAGGCCTGATTGGTGGAGTGCTGCAGAGATTGTTGTCCTTCTGGAATGTTCTCCCATCTCCACAGGGGAACTCTGTTGCTCTGTCAGAGTGATCATTGGGTTCTTGGTCACCCCCCTATCCAAGGACCTTCTCCCCCGATTGCTCAGTTTGGCCGGGCGGCCAGCTCTAGGAAGAGAGGTGGTTCCAAACTTGATGGTTCCAAACTTCTTCCATTTAATAATGTTGGAGGCCACTATGTTCTTGGGAACCTTCAATGCTGCAGAAATGTTTTGGTACCCTTCTCAAGATCTGTGCCTCGACACAATCCTGTCCCGGAGCTCTACGGACAATTCCTTCGACCTCAAGGCTTGGTTTCTGCTCTGACATACACTGTCAACTGTGAGACCTTATGTAGACAGGTGTGTGCCTTTCCAAATCATGTCCAATTAGTTGAATTTACCACAAGTGGACTCCAATCAAGTTGCAGAAACATCTCAAGGGTGGTCAATGGACCTGAGCTCAATGTCGAGTCTCCTAGCAAAGGGTCTGAATATTTATGTAAATAAGGTAATTCTGTTTTTTATTTTTAATACATTTGCAAAAATGTCTAAAAACCTGTTTTCACTTTGCCATTATGGGGTATTGTGTGTAGATTGCTGAGCAGAAAATACATTGTTAAATACCTTTTAGAATAAGGCTATAACATAACAAAATGTGGGAAAAGTCAAGGGGTCTGAATACTTTCTGAATGCTCTATGCATACCCTACATCGTTCAGTTCAACAGTCAGAGAGAGAGTGAGCGAGATAGGGAAACAGGTTTAGAGAGGGAGAGAAACTTACCCTGGGCCCAATGTCTCCCTGGTCACCCTGTAGAGGACACACAAATGGAGAACAACCATCAACACAAAAAAAGACAATGTCTTGATTATCCCTGTGGGACAATTTGGGTTGCTGCACTGTGCAGACATAAATACACATAATCAAATATAGACAAGGACTTACTGACAATACATGCAGGTAGAAAAGGTACAATTCATGAGAGGTCAATGATTAATCTGTACACTATATATCAGTACATTCTGTCAACTAAATTTCAACTGTAGGCCACCTTCCTACTGGTGGTTGATTTAAAACATTCAGATGCCTTAATGCTACTTAGACAGAGGATTGCTTGGCTCTATCCATTTTGTACCCTGGGGCCCTATAACGTCACCCCGAGGGGAGTAGCTCAAACTCCTGGTACAGAGGATGTCTGGGGTCCAGCTGTACCTTGTGGGCCGTAGTGAGGGCTCTTTTGTCATAGATGACCTCCAGACCTGTCTGCTTGACATCCATCACCTTACTTGCAGAGCTAGGAGCAGGGCTCTCAAATACGTGATTTTCAGGTATTATATATATTTCCTAAGAATAATACTGAGAAGTTGTGCAAATTATGATAATGCACTTTTAGTGTAAGAGCTGTTTGAAAAGACCGCCTGAAATTGTAGTTTGTTTGGCTCGGTTGGATTTTTTTGAGCCATCTGGTGACATCTTAAGTCAACAGACCAATAACAAAGAGAGTTTGTCCTCTTCTCTGCCAATAACGGCTAGTTCAGGTTACACACCCACCCCATTAGGCCCCTCAGACCACTTCCAGACAGTCCAAGCAACATTCTTGCTTGAGAAATTGCACTTAGCTAAGAAGCAATGCTTTCTTTTTGACCATTTTAATTTTAAACAATCACAGTAAGGTACTTAATTGTTACCCAGAAAGGATTTGATATTGAGATAAAAATGGTTACAATGCACCTTTAAGACACTTTCAACGAAGGACTTGTAAAACAGTGACAATAAAACATGATCACTGTAACGACCGTTGGTGGAAGAAGGTGAGGACCAAGATGCAGCGTGGTAAGTGTTCATTATTTTAATAAACTGAACACTAAATACAACAAGGAACAAAATAAACAACCGAAACAGCTCCGTCAGGTGCAAAACACACTAAACAGAAAATAACTACCCACAAACACCAGGTGGGAACAGGCTACCTAAGTATGGTTCTCAATCAGAGACAACGATAAACAGCTGCCTCTGATTGGGAACCATACCAGGCCAAATACAGAAATAAAAAAACATAGAACAAAAACATAGAATGCCCACCCCAACTCACGCCCTGACCAAACTAAAATAGAGACATAAAAAAGGAACTAAGGTCAGGATGTGACAATCACCATTAAAAGAGGTTCGCTTTCTTCAAAATTAGAGCCTCAACGGTCCTTTCTTATAAATCTGTTCTGCGCGCGTGTGGTTAAATACAACACCCAAGAATGTACAGTCCTCCTCCACTACCTCGATGTCTTGTCCCTGAACAACAGTCATGGGGTGGGTGTTACGTTTATTTCTAAAG
This sequence comes from Oncorhynchus gorbuscha, assembly GCF_021184085.1. NCBI lineage: Eukaryota > Metazoa > Chordata > Actinopteri > Salmoniformes > Salmonidae > Oncorhynchus > Oncorhynchus gorbuscha. Next base: position 60,763,347 of record NC_060185.1, read on the forward strand.
CCATTATTCATTTCGGCCACACACACTTCGGTCTACATATGGAACAGTTGACAGCAGTGAAACGACACAATTAGCGGTGATGCTACAGTAAGTAAACCAAAGCCACCATCTGCAAAGCCAATGAAATATGGAATCATGAATCATCTCCCACAATGGAAGCTGTTGAGAGGAGAGTGTTGCTGCTGCTCAGATGAGGGGGATTTGGGCTCTGTGTTCTCATAACAGGGCTATGGTGATTACAGAACGGCAGCCCATTTTCCGGAACCTTCGCATCATCCGTCATTCCAAATTGCTGTTCACTTTACCACACTTGTGTTGCTCCTGTGACCATGCTTAAACGCTTCACACACGCATATGACACACACACACACGCGCACGTGCGCTAGCATGTACAAACACACAAACACAGAGTCATCCATTGGTCCAATATAGTGCTATCCATTTCAAACATATTGGGCTGGGCAAAGTGTGACAGTGTGTGAGTATCATTGAAAAAGAGGTGGATGGGATCTTAGCAGTATGCTACAGTACAGTGCTACAGGGCTGTGAACCGGTTCATGTCCTGACATGAGAGATCTCTGACTGCAGCTAATATATGAGCTCTGTACAGTACATGCAGGCCAGGTAATCTATGTGCTCTTGGATAGGAGACATGTGTGTGCGGGCGGGTGATTGAGAGCGTGTGTGGGTGTTTTGTGTAAAATACGGCTTGTTCGATAGAAGGTGTCTGAGAACGTGCGCGCGTGTGTGTGTGTGTCCATCTGTCAGTCAATGTGCACAATCCGTGCACAGGATGCAATTCCCAGTTGCACATCCTTCTGGATTCTGCACACAGTACAGCTGGGAGTGAGGTAAAGTTCTATATTTGAACATACCTTATCTCCCTTGAGTCCCACTGGTCCCTGGAGAAAAAACGAGAGATAACGAGAGAAAAATCAGTTGTTACAAATCTGTGTTTGATGCTGTTCAACTGCGGGGAAAAAAATGTATATCCCCACAGGATCTTTTTTTTTTAACCTTCTGCTTAATAAGAAGACTCTGGGGTGATCTAACTCCAACAATAAGGCACATATCTCCCTGATTCACTATTAACAACCAGGGGATGGCATTCAATCAAACAGAATGTGATGATTTTGCTCCATATATCCATGTCACTCACAGAAATACACCTTGTCGAAAGTCATAGGGAGTTTAAAAGTTTTGTCTCTGAACGTGAGCCAGCGTAAAAACGACCTGAGCTCTTTTCGCAAACATTTAGCGACTTTCGCTAACTGAGTAAAAAGCCTCCGGGAGTCCTGTTGAAGGGTTTCTGAGGTAATGAGAAATACAATTCAAAGGCCAAGACGTACATTCTTCCACCCCTCCCGCAGAGAATGACTTTTCCATGTAATGAGGTAGAACTGTGTTGTTCGGTATGGAGACTGGAGAGGAACCATTCGCTATTATCGCTAAGGGGTTGGCAGCCACAGCGCACTGAAGCTATGCTTTGACTGAGCTAACGCTATTTTGACATGCTGTGTGTGTTAGGGATGACTTGACTGGTTGACTGGCTGAGTACTTATCGACAGTGGACTCATAGATGAGCTAATCCTCACTACGGGCCATCCTCTCTCCCACCTCTCAGGCACACTGATCTATCTGATGACAGGTGGCACTGGGACCGTGAATGTGGCTCCTGACCGCAGACCGCGCTATGACCACAAACCCACTGTGATCGACCATACTGGAGAGATCACAAACCCACCGTGATTGACCATACTGGAGAGCTGTCGGGGACATCTGCTAATAATGTCCTCCAGGCCCACAGGTTGAGCTGAGCTCAGTGTGTGTGTGTGCATGTGTGTGAAAAAGAGTCTTTCTGTGTTTCTCTCCTACACTGGGTAAGACAAGGAAAGGAAGTGAGTGGAGAAGGGGGAAAAGTGTGAGATGAAAAGAGGGGGTAGAGCGTGGGTAAAAGAGGGTGTAGTGTGAAGGGAAAAGAGGGAGTAGAGTGAGGGGAAGGGGGTTGAGTGAAGGAAAAGGGGGATAGAACGAGGGGAGAAGGGGGATATTGTTAGGTGTGAAGGAAAAGTGGAGTTAGGGAAAAAAGTGCGAGGGGGATAGTGTGAGGGGAAAGAGACAGTAGCGCCAGGGGAAAAGAGGGGATAAGGGTGAGGGGTAATGCGATTCCCCACTTGTTGACAGGGAGAAGCTTAACTCCTGCTCTCTTCCATTTCCTTCAGGCCCAGAGAGACAGAGAGGAAGAGAGGAGAAGAGTTGGAGAAAAGGAGGGAGGGAAGATCAGGGCACCAAGCTGTCTGGACCTCCAACCTCTCACTCTTCTTTTTCTGTCTCGTTTTCTCTCTCTCTCTTGCCCTGGGCATCTTTTATCGTTCCTCTCTAACTCCGTATACTCCATTTATCCTTTCTCTTTACCACCTCCCTCTCCTTATCCCCCTCTCTTCTTCCACCTTTCTCTTCCTTCCCTCTTTCCACTCACATCCATCTCTCCTGTCACTCCTCCTCTACGGTGTGGTGTGTTGTGAGGTCGCCCATCAGTAAAAACACAGTAAGAAGGCCTGTGCCACACCTGGTTGACTTTAACGGCAGAGCTCTGATTGCTGTGAAAGCCCCTTTAAAGGACAACCCCAGCTTGACATCTTCTTTAGCAGGAAACAACTGATTAATGATGTATGGAGAGTGCTATTCAAACCGCTCTCTGCAAGTGTTTCAGTGGATAAATGAGTCCTCTCTTCGTGGCCAAGGCTGAGCAAGGTGGCCGTAGTAATGACTTTTTAAAGAGCCTCTGTCGAAAGTCATAAACTCTCTCTCTCTCTTTTTCACCCTCTCTCCCGCTCTCCTAACCCATTCTCTTCGCCTCGGCTGTTCCCCCTATCCCCAATGTCCTTTCTCCCTGAGTGAGTGTGTGTGTGTGGGTAGGGCAGTGTGTTGGGGAAGTGTACCACCAGGGACTGGCTGATAGATGGGCCCCAGGGCTGGAGTGAATAGGGGTTTCAGTGCTCTGTCCTCAGGCAGAGCTGAGTCATGACTCCGATGCCGATGAGGTCTGGAGAGGCTGGGACAACTTTTGGAAGGATTGCATGATTGCTACTGATCGTAACCTCGCCAACTCACTATATATGTATTTTCCAACTAGGACAATAAATAACGACTGATGACGTGCAGAAACGAGTCACCTGGCTTACAGATTCCAATAATCACCTACGTTCACAGACTTATTATATATCATATATATATTATATTATATATATTATATTATATCCCTGTAACTGTTACGTGTGTCCCACTCCCAACAACATGATAACCACTGCAGGAATGAGAGGAATGAGCGTACCTGACTTCCTTTAGGACCTGGGAGACCCTACGAAGAGGAGAGAGAGTCAAAGAGTTAAAATCAATAAAAGATTGCAGTAAAATTAGTTTCATTCAACTGTCAAATAGATACTCACTGGTTTGCCATCCATGCCGAGCGGGCCCTACGGAGAGATAGTGAGGGAAAGAGAGAACAAGAGAAAAAGAAAATTAAAAGAGACAGATTAACCCATGTGTTTTGAGCAGTGATTGCCCCAGAGATCCATTAGAGAACAGCCTATAAAGTGTGAGTGTGTGTGAGTCAATGAAGTATAAAATGAGTCAATGGCTGCTTGTAAATCTCACTGATGACTCCGAGGACACTGTTTCTGTTTGCCAAACCAACAATGATGTCACCCCTCTAGTACAACATTCTCCCTGTGTGTCTGTCTCACACACACACACACACACACACACACACACACACACACACACACACACACACACACACACACACACACACACACACACACACACACACACACACACACACACACACACACACACACACACACACACACACACACACACACACACACACACACACACAAACTCTGGGCAGAAGAATATCTGTAACAGAGTTGGGTAATGCAACTGACGTCATAAACAAATCGACATAAACAACAGTAAATAACAAAAGTGTTTCATGAACACAAAGTGTTTCATGAGTGAGCCAAAGATGGAGGAGGAAAGGAAAAGGACAAAAGGTGAGTGTTTAAACACATTACATATCCTGCCCCATTTGGTGTGTGTGTGTGTGTGTGTGTGTGTGTGTGTGTGTGTGTGTGTGTGTGTGTGTGTGTGTGTGTGTGTGTGTGTGTGTGTGTGTGTGTGTGTGTGTGTGTGTGTGTGTGTGTGTGTGTGTGTGTGAGGAGGGTGAGGGCTGCTTCTATGGACTGTGGGTGGACATGTCCCAGCTGTGTATAGCACGCCTCCGAACCATCCACCCACTCACACACAGGCACACACGCATGCAGGCACACACACACAAACAAATGTCCCGACTGCACCCAGCACAAAACACCCACACCATGTGTCCTAAAGTACATCACTTAATATAGTCTGCATTACTGCAGAGTACATCACTTCATATAGTCTGCATTACTGCAGAGTACATCACTTCATATAGTCTGCATTACTGCAGAGTACATCACTTCATATAGTCTGCATTACTGCAGAGTGCATCACTTCAAGCTCTGGCCTGTGTAATAAAATAACATATAAACAGAGAGAGGTAAAAGTTATGGCTGTCTTCAGTCGATGTCCACTCTCAAAGAGGTGCTGAAATAGGAGGCAGACCTGGGCCATGTTTAGCTGCCAAACGTTGTTGAACAGCTCTGTCCCCTGACCTGTGAAGACTTACAGTGGGAAGAATAATAAATGTTGTCACCATCTCTCTGTTTTTCCAGCCCCTAAAGTACCTTGCACAGAAGCTTCTCGAAGCAAAATCCTACGACTGTGTCTGCCTGCACGCTTTGATGGATGGAGGGAGGACAGGAGGATAGGAGGACAGGAGGATAGGAGGACAGGAGGACAGGAGGACAGGAGGACAGGAGGACAGGAGGATAGGAGGACAGGAGGACAGGAGGACAGGAGGACAGGAGGATAGGAGGACAGGAGGACAGGAGGACAGGAGGACAGGAGGACAGGAGGACAGGAGGACAGGAGGACAGGAGGATAGGAGGACAGGAGGACAGGAGGACAGGAGGACAGGAGGACAGGAGGATAGGAGGACAGGAGGATAGGAGGGTGCAGAGGGAGAAAAAGTTGTATTTTTGAAAAGAGGACTTATATGAGTCGTTTTTACTGTTCATGTTCTCGCTTTGGTCTCATCATGAGATGGCACGGTCGAAGATAAGCTATGAACGTCTTCCTGGAAAACACAGGGGTTTTTGAAGACCTATAATGTCTCCTTGATTAGGCCCTTGTGGTTTAATTAGTGTTAAGGACATTTTCGTTTTTGCGCTTTTCTAGTGACGTTTCCTGTGTTCATTCAAGTGACTGACTGAATATATCCTCACTATCAGTATCTTCAATTTGGCAGTACGCCCAGGCCCTTGTTTTGAGAAAAAAAAGATTGATCAGTTTCAAGGTCTCAGAAGAAGCTTGTGAGGTATTGGTCTGTCACATGCATGACCCAGTACTGGTTGGTCACAAGAAGGAAGCAAACATTAATGATGAATTAATTATGAATAAGCTAAATCATGCAAATATGCAGTATATAAGAGAACTAATGGGACTGCCCCGTGAGAGCTCCTGATCGACATGTGTACATGGTGAATTGAGTTGGTTGGAACCTCTCCAGTGCGCTGATAATAAACAATGAATAATTTAAGATTGACTTCGGGTGTCCATGTGTAAAAATTTCCACAACAATTGGGTGTCAACGAACAGGATGATTGATTCTGCCTGCGGCGCATTCCAGTGGGGTCTGTGAGAAAAAATTGTTTTTTATAATGCATGAGGGAATTTCCCATCTGACCAAAAGACAATGAGACCCGCTAAGACCAGACCCTTACTGTGAGCTGCCCAGGAGGAGACATTATCTGCGAACAATTGACGGCAACTGATTTCAGTAAGTCAATTTAAATGAATCTGTATATAAAAAATACAAATAAATGTGAGTAACGCATAAGAAGGTACCCATGTTCTTATAGAGTGAAGGCTATTATGAGAAGACTGGAGTGAGGGTGTAATGGTAACATTCTGCAGCCACTACAAATAACACAAGGTGTTTTGAATATGGGGTGTTATTTACAGTGGGGTAAAAAAGTATTTAGTCAGTCACCAATTGTGCAAGTTCTCCCACTTAATAAAATGAGAGAGGCCTGTAATTTCCATCATAGGTACACTTCAACTATGACAGACAAAATGAGGGGAAAAAATCCAGAAAATTACATTGTAGGATTTTTAATGAATTTATTTGCAAATTATGGTGGAAAATAAGTATTTGGTCAATAACAAAAGTTTATCTCAATACTTTGTTATATACCCTTTGCTGGCAATGACAGAGGTCAAACATTTTCTGTAAGTCTTCACAAGGTTTTCACACACTGTTGCTGGTATTTTGGCCCATTCCTCCATGCAGATCTCCTCTAGAGCAGTGATGTTTTGGGGCTGTTGCTGGGCAACACGGACTTTCAACTCCCTCCAAAGATTTTCTATGGGGTTGAGATCTGGAGACTGGCTAGGCCACTCCAGGACCTTGAAATGCTTCTTACGAAGCCACTCCTTCGTTGCCCGGGCGGTGTGTTTGGGATCATTGTCATGCTGAAAGACCCAGCCACGTTTCATCTTCAATGCCCTTGCTGATGGAAGGAGGTTTTCACTCAAAATCTCACGATACATGGGGCCCCATTCATTCTTTCCTTTACATGGATCAGTCGTCCTGGTCCCTTTGCAGAAAAACAGCCTCAAAGCATGATGTTTCCACCCCCATGCTTCACAGTAGGTATGGTGTTCTTTGGATGCAACTCAGCATTCTTTGTCCTCCAAACACGACGAGTTGAGGTTTTACCAAAAAGTTATATTTTGGTTTCATCTGACCATATGACATTCTCCCAATCTTCTTCTGGATCATCCAAATGCTCTCTAGCAAACTTCAGACGGGCCTGGACATGTACTGGCTTAAGCAGGGGGACACATCTGGCACTGCAGGATTTGAGTCCCTGGCGGCATAGTGTGTTACTGATGATAGGCTTTGTTAATTTGGTCCCAGCTCTCTGCAGATCATTCACTAGGTCCCCCCGTGTGGTTCTGGGATTTTGGCTCACCGTTCTTGTGATCATTTTGACCCCACGGGGTGAGATCTTGCGTGGAGCCCCAGATCGAGGGGGATTATCAGTATGTCTTCCATTTCCTAATAATTGCTCCCACAGTTGATTTCTTCAAACCAAGCTGCTTACCTATTGCAAATTCAGTCGTCCCAGCCTGGTGCAGGTCTACAATTTTGTTTCTGGTTTCCTTTGACAGCTCTTTGGTCTTGGCCATAATGGAGTTTGGAGTGTGACTGTTTGAGGTTGTGGACAGGTGTCTTTTATACTGATAACAAGTTCAAACAGGTGCCATTAATACAGGGAACAACTGGAGGACAGAGGAGCCTCTTAAAGAAGAAGTTACAGGTCTGTGAGAGCCAGATATCTTGCTTGTTTGTAGGTGACCAAATACTTATTTTCCCCCATAATTTGCAAATAAATTCATTAAAAATCCTACAATGTGATTTTCTGGATTTTTTTTCTCATTTTGTCTGTCATAGTTGAAGTGTACCTATGATGAAAATTACAGGCCTCTCTATTCTTTTTAAGTAGGAGAACTTGCACAATTGGTGGTTGACTAAATACTTTTTTGCCCCACTGTATATGTATAGGAAGTAGCGGCAAGAGAACCATTGAAGATACAGATGGTGCATAGCAGGTAATGACAAGTGAATCGTAGAAGATGCACATGGGGTAATAGAGGAGAATACCGAGTGTGTTTGAGAATAGTACTAACTTAATGTGGATGTGAAAGTTGTGTGATTGTAAAATATGACATTGATTTAAATTTGGATAATAAATTTATTTAAATTATTACTATTAAGATTGAAATATGGATAGTAAGCTGGTTGAAATTTGGATAATAAGATAGAAATGCAGCTTTTAATTACTGAGTGACTGAGACCTGTCAGGGGACTAGCTCCAGTGTCAAAGAGGATTACTGAGTGTGTGAAAAAAACAGTTACGTGTGAGCTGAGTTTTTCTGAAAGTATTTAGACCATTTGACTTTTTCCACATTTTGCTACATTACAGTCTTATTCTAAAATTGATTAAATAGTATTTCCCCCTCATCAATCAAACATACAATACCCCATAATGATGCAGGAAAAACAGGTTTAAAAAAAAGTTTGCTAATTTATTAAAAATAAAACCTAAAATATGACATTTACATAAGTATTCAGACCCATTTACAGTCCTTTGTTGAAGCACCTTTGACAGTGATTACAGCCTTGAGTCTTCTTGGGTATGACACTACAAGCTTGGCACACCTGTATTTGGGGATTTTCTCCCATTCTTCTCTGTAGATCCTCTCTAGCTTTGTCAGGTTGGATGGGGAGCGTTGCTCCACAGCTATTTTCAGGTCTCTCCAGAGATGTTCGATCGGGTTCAAGTCTGGGCTCTGTCTGGGCCACTCAATGGCATTTAGAGACTTGTCCCAAAGCCACCCCTGCATTGTCTTGCCTGTGTGCCTTGGGTCATTGTTCTGTTGGAAGGTGAACCTTCGCCTCAGTCTGAGGCCCTGAGTGCTCTGGAGCAGATTTTCACCACACAGCTCTACTTTGCTCCTTTCATCTTTACCCCAATCCTGACTAGTCTCCCAGTCCCTGCCACTGAAAAACATCCCCACAGCATGATGCTGCCACCACCATAGGAATGCTGCCAGGTTTCCTCCAGACGTGACGCTTGGCATTCAGGCCGAAGAGTTCCATTTGGTTTCATCAGACCAGAGAATCTTGTTTCTCATGGTTTGAGAGGCTTTAGGTGCCTTTTGGCAAACTCCAAGCGGGCTGTCATTTGCCTTTTACTGAGGAGTGGCTTCCATCTGGCTACTCCACCATAAAGGCCTGATTAGTGCAGTGCTGCAGAGATGGTGATCCTTCTGGAAGGTTCTCCCATCTCCACAGAGGAACTCTGTTGCTCTTTCAGAGTGACCATTGGGTTCTTGGTCAACTCCCTGACCAAGGCCCTTCTCCCCCGATTACTCAGTTTGTCTGGGAGGCCAGCTCTGGGATGAGTCTTGGTGGTTCCAAACTTCTCCCATTTAACCTTTTCATACCTGAGTTCCAAATATCGCCCCAGCATGAGTAGTTTTATGCGCCTGATGTCAGAATGCGCTCACTGTTCCAAAATGTGATTATTACGCAACAGGACAGTTAACACGCGCTGCTATGTTTCATAAGTTTATTTTCTAACAAGTTGTATTTTCTAACAACAGTTTTTAAATTGAGGTGTGTTCCACCTCCTCATTAATTCACAAAGAAGTAGCCCATTTCAGCGTTGCGGACAAACTTCTCCCTGAAGTGTGTGGAGAGCCCATACACTTCAACAATGTTTGTGCAGATCAAGTATGCAGACATTTGCGCAGTCTTGCACTAATTGGAAAATGTTGTGCCTGGCACTCTCATTGCCTTCCTTATTGTTTTCCTTACAAATAATAACTTTGGAGATGTGTATATTCCTATCAAAGTAAGTTCTTTATTTTCTGTATATCGTGTTGTCGTTTCTACTGTAGGCACATACAGTATGTTTATAATTATGTATGTATGTATGTTTGTATGGAGCATAATGTATTTACAGTTTTATTCACATGTTTTCAAGTACTGGTGACAAATAATACATTTCGATTATTGCATAGATTATGATAGACACCTATGATGTATATTAAATAATTTTTGAAGGTTATACTGATTATAATGAGCTAATGCTAAGCTATTTGCCAGCTATGTGTGGTGCCATGTTTGTTGACATTATTAAATGCATTCTGGGTGTCACGTAAACATCTGTCAGACCAAAGATGTTATAATGAGGTGAAGGAATGGTTCACTCATCTTTCAGGTAAACGGCCGGAAGTGAATGAAGGGAAGTGAATGATCATAGACAACACACCCCCTTCAACATGCATACTATATACAGACCAAACTCATATTGTCTCCTCTTATTATCTTCGGCTGATGCGAAAAAACAAACATGGCGGCACGCACAAACTACCCATCGTCGGATTACTTTAGATTTCTAGAAAGTGTTTTACCAAATTATTTAGATCAATGGTGAGCTCATCCGTGATGTAATGAATTATAAATAGTAATTGTTATTAGCTAATTTATATTGTAGTTTCTGTCAGCCGAGAAATATACAAATATGACCGCTTGTGTTACGTCAATCTTACCTCAGTTAGCGCTAGGACAAATGTAGCCTACATTTTCCGGTTTGGACTGTGTAAGGACTGTGTAAGGACTGTCTTTGTGCAAAATGTTTCTGTGAAAAAACAGTGTGGCCAGCTCAAATGCTGATTGTTGAGTCAATCAAAACTGGACGTTATAAATAAGCGTTCTAATCACACCGGTTTGAGAGTACGCTGCAGGGACCACTGTAGAATGATCACATCCATTTGTTGGTACGTGTGAAAAGGTTAATAATTTCGAGCCTCATAGCAAAGGGTCTGGATACTTATGTAAAGAAGTTATTTTTAATATATTCATTTTTATTTTTAGTGCAACAATGTTTTAAATCTGTTTTTGCTTTGTCATTATGTGGTATTGTGTGTAGATTTCTGAGAAAAAAAAGTATATTTAATCCATTTTAAAATAAGGCTGTAATGTAACAAAATGTGGAAAAGGTCAAGGGGTCTGAATACACACCGAGGGCTCTGTATAACGTTATCTAGGGGTTCTGTACACCACCGCCCATCGATCTACACATAGTGAGCACTGACAGGAGAAACCATTGAAAAGTAACAGCTGAGATGGGTAAGGGCTGTAACAATGTTCATTGAGGCCCCCGGGCACTGAGATTTCCTTGACAACATGTACCCCCGGGCTACTGCGTTGTGATCGTTGCTGCAATGTGGACGTGAATCAATAAAGTTTTATAAGATTTATAGCGATTCTGTATGGAGATTTGAAAGAAGAGAATATTTCCCCCGAATATGCTGTTAAATAGAACACGAGTGAATATGTAAACCCCTGTATGAAAAGAACACTGGTGTAGAGGGCGAATCTGTGATGTAACACAAATGTATAATGGGTTACTAGGGATAAAGATGAAGGAACAATGGAACATAATAATAATAATAATAATAATAATTTATTATTACAATTTATTTGACTCCCGATGGAGTTTTTGTTGATATCCCAACTGATGACATTCTAAACCAATTTGAGAGTAGGCAAAATGGAAACTGTCTCAGGTGCCAGACTTATTATGGACAGAGCACGCCATCTACAGGGGACTGATAGACTGTGCCAACCCAGTTAATACATATTGATCCCTCCAAAGCATTACATATGAATCTTAAAATAATAGACATTGAATAAATATTGAAGCAGTAAATGAATATTCAACAGAGATTGGTAATAAAAATATATAGTAACTTTTTGAAGGTACTAAAATGAAAATAATGCCTTCTAATATGGAGAGAGTTATCATGTTTGTTTTGTTTTGTTTTAAACCTCGTAATGGGGAAAAGCAGAACATTGTTTGAGAGTGATCCAGAGGTATTAGCAATAGTGATTGAGGTGTTCCTATTGGAAAGGGAGTCCTAGTTGAAAGAAACAGATATGGAGACTTGTGAAAGTAACAGAGTATATAGGAATGTGTTTTCAGATAGCATTCTAATAATGCAATGTCTTAGCAATTTGAAGAAGTAAATGTTTCAATACAAGGTCACATGACAGATAGAGGGATTGAGCATTGGGACTGATATTAAATTAGAGTCTGCCATTTGGTGTTTGGGTTAGAGATAAGGTTCCTGTGGAACATTAGATAGCCGCCAGTACAAACTTTACTCAAACTGGCTGTAATGGGCACAGTGTGGGTAAAGAACACAATGAGGAAATTTGGGACAGAGGTATGAATAATTGAATAAAACATGTTTTTGACAATGTATTACTCAATTCTATAGTTTGGGTGGCACCAGTTATTTATTAAGCAAGAACGTAATGTCATCTAAAACAATCATCTTTTTCCATTAAGTGAACTGTGTCCAGAATGAAGTAGATCCAAGTAAATGTTTTGAGTACCGAATGTTGAGCTGAAAAGCCAGCACCAACTTTTTGAAGGTCCTAGTAGGTTTGTTAAAACCTGCGACTCTAGGGGCAGTATTTTAATTTTTGGAGAAAAAAAACGTTCCCGTTTTAAATGGGATATTTTGTCAGGACAAGATGCTAGAATATGCATATAATTGACAGCTTTGGATAGAAATCACTCTAACGTTTCCAAAACTGTAAAGATATTGTCTGTGAGTATAACAGAACTGATGTTGCAGGCGAAAGCCTGAGAAAAATCCAATCCGGATGTGCCCCATATTTTGAAAGCGCTGTGTTCCAATGAGTCCTTATTGAGCTGTGAATGTGCTATCAACCAGCTTACGCTTTCTACGTATTCCCCAAGGTGTCTACAGCATTGTGACGTAGTTTTTTACGCATTTATATTGAAGAATAACCGTAGGCGGCTACATTGCGTAAGTGGTCACCTGATGGCTCCCAGGGTGACTCTTGCGTAAAATACAGAGGTAGCCATTACTCCAATCGGTCCTACTGAAAAACTAATTGTCCCGACTGATATATTATCAAATAGATATTTGAAAAACACCTTGAGGATTGATAATAAACAACGTTTGCCATGTTTCTGTCGATATTATAGAGCTAATTTGGAATATTTTTCGCCGTTTTCGTGACCGTTTTCGCAATTTCCTGGCGATTTCTCAGCCAAACGTGAAGAACAAACGGAGCTATTTCACCTACAAAAATAATATTTTGGGAAAAAATTAACTTTGGCTATCTACCTGGGAGTCTCGTGAGTGAAAACATCCGAAGTTCATCAAAGGTAAACGATTTAATTGGATTGCTTTTCTGATTTGTGACAAGGATGCCTGCTGCTAGCAAGGCATAATGCTATGCTAGGCTATCAATAAACTTACACAAATGCTTGTCTAGCTCTGGCTGTAAAGCATCTTTTGAAAATCTGAGACGACAGGTTGATTAACAAAAGGCTAAGCTGTGTCTCAGTATATTTCATTTGTGATTTTCATGAATAGGAATATTTTCTAGGGATATTTATGACCGTTCCGTTATGCTAATTAGTGTCAGGCAATGATTACGCTCCTGCATGCGGGATCGGGAGTCAGTAGAGGTATAAACAACAGGTTTCATATTTTGACTAGTTTATGTCCCAAGGACAGTTTGTACAGAGTATTATTTCAATGCAACAGGTCAAACTGACAACGATTACAAGAGAGGGGCTCTGGGATTGTTTACTTTAGAAGGTGCCTATTCAGCTTGATGGGACACTGTATCATCTAATGTGTCTGATGTATAATTCTATATATAAGCAAAGTTTTTTTTACACGCTTATCAATAATTCTGTATCTCTCCCTTTGAAAGGCTTCCTATGGCAAGTGCCTTGGGACAGCAGTTAAAGTTATCCGGATCCAGCTGTTAAGGGAGCTCGCAAATTAAGTAAGGCCTGGCCATTTTGTTTGTTTTTACCCTACGATTTTTACTACGCACAGGCCAGCACTCAAACACAACCCACCTGTTAATGAATACGTGTTAGTGAATAATACTGATTTATTGTGTGGAGTCATTTTATTTTTTACGGGTTAGAACGGATGCTGTACACAAATTATATTTTCTGAAGTTTCTATTGTCAGAGTTTTGTTTGCACACAAGTACATTCTCCTAATTATGATTTAGAAAGACAAGGCTTCTAGAGACAGAGCTATGCCCCTACATTGTGAGGAGAGCCAATAGATTGTAGCTTGGGCTAACCTTGCCCCAATATGCATGTGCCCTGGACCAAATTTGGGAGATCTCTAGAGACGTGGCTCTGCAAAACAGACTATCTTTTGGCAATCATTGGCCATGAATGTTTTACTTTTGTCCCAGATCACTCTTCTAATATGACTGATCTCACCGAACACATTGCCACTGTTGCTAAGAATAATTCCCCACAACCAGAGGGGACGCCTGCAACTTGGTTGGAATCCCTGTTTGGACGTTGGGGATGCCAAATTGCCAAATGGGCTGCAGCGTGTATTTTCTTAGTTTTTCTAATTTAGTTATTTAACATGAAGTGTCTGGTTTTATGTGTTGATTTCCCTTACTTTAATAGAAATATGATAGACCCTTGTTTTGAGAAAGAAAGATATTTCAGTTTCAAGGTCTCAGCTTAGAAAAGAAGCCTCGTGAGGTAGTGGTCTGTCAAATACATGCTCCGGTATTGGTCGGTCACATGAATGAAGCAAACGTTAATGATGAATTAGCTAATGGATAAGCTAAATCATGCAAATATGACTTGTCTGCAGTATATAAGAGAACTAACGGGACTACCTCGTGAGAGCTCCTGATCGGCATGTGTACAATAGTGCATTGAGTTGGTTGGAACCTCTCCAGCGCACTGATAATAAACAATTATTCATTTAAGTTTGACTTTGGGTGTATCTGTGTAGCTTTGGGCTGTTAGGTTCTATCTGCAAGAAGATGATTCTGAGATAATTGGCTTTCAAGTTCTGCACCCTCATTGGTTTGAATGGTGGCAGCAATTTTTATATTGTATTCCTTTGATCTTAACAACATGAATGTGGGTATTTAGAGTCATATATAGATAGATATTATTGAACAGAATAAGGCTGTGTCAATAACTCTATCTTGACAAAAGAAATGCAGATAGAATCTTATAGTTACTGGCTTATAATTGTGAAACCAGGTAAATGGTCTCAGAGGTCAATGATTTCAAGCATGCAAGAAGGGTTGCATGCCCCACTAGGACTGGAGCTGTGTCAGAAGTGTAAGCGTGTGTGTGTGTGTGTGTGTGTGTGTGTGTGTGTGTGTGTGTGTGTGTGTGTGTGTGTGTGTGTGTGTGTGTGTGTGTGTGTGTGTGTGTGTGTGTGTGTGTAGTAGTAGTAGTAGTAGTAGTAATGCAGGACTGAATGCTCTACAAACCCTAATTTCCTTCAATAATAACCACTGTGGTACATAACATGGACGTGCAGGGCAGACAGTGTCTTCATCACCCTGTGAAACACACCTTCCTGTGTGTGCGTGTATGTGTATGCGTCTGTCTGTCTATCTATCTGTGTGTGTATGTGTGTGTGGGTGATACGTCTGGGAACGTTTAAGCAGCCCTGGTCCCCCTGAGACTCGTCAGAATGAGTAGGTGCACACAGTGAGGTCACCGTTGGCAGGAAGACTGAATCAGACCAAAGGACGACTGATCTACGATCCCCAACAAGCCACACAACAGCCTGTGAACAAGACATTTGTGTGTGTTTGTTCTCTGCGTGACCGTATTGTGAGTCGGTCTACATCTGTGTGTTCTACATCTCTGTGTGATCTTATGTGAGTATGTCTACGTCTGTGTGTGTGTGTGTGTCTCTGTGTCTGTGAATGTCTACTTCAAACAATTAAACCTGTAATCTTTGTTGACAGTTACACAGTATATTAACCCTCTGAACTTGTGCTACTGACATCCAAACTGGAGTATGAGAACAACTACGACACAGCGGATAATATCTATTGTGACAAAAAGTTTAAAAAGTCTATGTGATTTATAAGAGGATGCCATGTTTATAAAGGTCCACTTCCATCCTGAGTGGGGACATCACTAACTTCAGATATATCTCTTTCAGAGGAGGGCCAGTGGGGGACTGTAATGCCAGGATAAGGTGGGGCAGAGCCTGTGGTTGTGTGAGTGTGAGTGTGTGTGTGTACAGTAGTTTTCACTGTATGAGGCTGGACCACTTTTGGAAAACTGGTGGACCATTTCTACCCCCATCTCACGAGGTAAAACCAACACAACAGACGGCGAGGCGGAAAAATAAAAAGCTGGAATGCAAATAAAAATAAGACTGAACAAAAAGGCAGCACAACACTGCCAAGATCTCTTAATCTCATACCACAGAGGGAATGAGCAACAGAGACTGAGAGAGAGAGAGGCAGACAGAGAGAGAGAGCGAGAGAAAGAGCGAGAGAGAGACAGACAGAAGGGAGAGAAGGGAGAGAGAAGAGATTGAGAGGGAGAGAGGGAGAGAGAGAGAAAGTGACAGAAGGGAGAGAGAGACAAAGAGAAGAGAGAGGGAGAGAGAGACAGAGAAAAAGAGAGAGAGAGACAGAAGGGAGAGAAGGGTGAGAGAAGAGATTGAGAGGGAGAGAGGGAGAGAGAGAGAAAGTGACAGAAGGGAGAGAAGGGAGAGAGAAGAGAGTGAGAGGGAGAGAGGGAGAGAGAGAGAAAGTGACAGAAGGGAGAGAGAAGAGATTGAGAGGGAGAGAGGGAGAGAGAGAAAGTGACAGAAGGGAGAGAGAAGAGATTGAGAGGGAGAGAGAGAGAGAGAGAGAAAGTGACAGAAGGGAGAGAGAGACAAAGAGAGAGGGAGAGCGAAAAATAGGCCTCAAATTGCCACTAAAACCTCAAATGGGGAGAAGGGAATATGGAATAATGTATTTTGGTCTGTGGGTTTTTGTCTGTTTGTATCCATAGTGACCTTGGCCATCTTGCCCCTTGTCCCACAGCAGATACTAATCAGGGAGGATTCTGAGAGCTGTGACTCTGCCTACATAAGCATTCCTCCCGATTAGACGGCTTTTAAACACATTTCTGGAAAATGACTTTGGCTGCAGGGGGTGTGTGTGTGTTTGGGGTTTGGGTGTGTGTGTGTGTGTTCGTGTGTTCGTGTGTTCGTGTGTGTGTGTGTGTGTGTGTGTGTGTGTGTGTGTGTGTGTGTGTGTGTGTGTGTGTGTGTGTGTGTGTGTGTGTGTGTGTGTGTGTGTGTGTGTGTGTGTGTGTGTGTGTGTGTGTGTGTGTGTGTGTGTGTGTGGAGCAACGCCCCTCCTGGTTTCAGCATAGTATAGAAGAGGTATGAACTATGTGTTTAATACGCTCCCTGTTGTTGCAAGGCCTAATTATCCTGTTAGGGCTCAGAGCTGTGAGAGCTGAGGCCTGGGTGTAAACATGAAGGAAAGCTACACGTCTACATGGAGCAGACAGACAACACATGGTAACACATTCATAATTAGCGTGATTGAGCTTAATTGATATTGGGACACCAGAGAGACAGGGGAGGGAGACTATGCACTAATGAGGTGTGAGAGGTGTTTTTTTCTCTCTCTCTCTTTCTCCCTCTTTCCCTCTCTCTCTTTCTCTCCCTCATGTATACTTGTCACAGGAGGAGACAAGGTATGTCCATCACAATGCAAGGTGAGGCCAGGTGAGAGGGAGAGGGATTGAAAAGAAAGAGATTGGAGACCTAAAGAAAGGGAACAGAGAGAAGGAGAGAGGGATCCAAAAAAAGGAAACGAGGACCAGTCACATCTGGATCCAATGCACAAATCCAGCCATCCACCCTCTACGTCTCCCCTCTTCCCTCTCTCTGTCTCTCTCTTTGCCGTGGGGGAGACCTTTTATTGAACCATATACGCTAGGGATACGCATGCGGAATTAGGGATACATGACAATCATTCTCTTATTTCCAAAAATTGAAAGGAGCATTTCTTCGATAGCTGGCATATCCCGAACTGAAGAACACTATAAAGCATACCGGAGCTGCACTTAGGAGAGAAAATCACTGACATGCTGGAAGACTGATCCTTTTGATCTGTGCAGTGGCCTCGGAAGAAGAACTATAAGATTGCTTGAGTGTATGAGCTGTATGACAAACCTTGTCCATCAGTCTGAGAAGTGACACAAGAATAAATAATGTTGTCTGGGAATATGAATGAGTGTGTGGGCATGTAAGTGTATGCATGTGTGTGTATTGCAGTGAAAGAGAGCATGTGTGTGTGTGTGTGTGTGTGTGTAAGTGTATGCATGTGTGTGTATTGCAGTGAAAGAGAGCGTGTGTGTGTGTGTATGTGTGTGTGTGTGTGTGTGTTTGTGTGTGTGTAAGTGTATGCACGTGTGTGTATTGCAGTGAAAGAGAGCATGTGTGAGTGTGTGTGTATGTGTGTGTGTGTGTTTGTGTGTGTGTAAGTGTATGCACGTGTGTGCTTGTGGGTGAGAGGGAGAGACCATGTGTGTGTATCTGTGTTTACTCGTCCATGTTGTTCTCAGACATGCAGATTTTGATTGTTTGACAGTGGAGTGACTCTGTGTTGAAACTCTAACTCACAGACTATGATTTATGACAGAAAGAAGTGACAGGGGTTATTAAATGTAAGACATTGGCGCACACACACACACACACACACACACACACACACACACACACACACACACACACACACACACACACACACACACACACACACACACACACACACACACACACACACACACACACACACACACACACACACACACACACACACACACACACACACACACACACACATGTCAGGGATTGCACATACGGACTTGTCATTAACTCTGTTTACCATACTGCTAATTCTTCTAGCCAACCCAGCACCCAAATGAATTAATGAGCTGAATGCATATTAGCCTTGTGTCTCTCTCTCTCCCTCCTTCTCTCTCTCTCTTCCTTCTCTCTGTTTCTCTTTCTCTCTTCACTCTCTCAATTCAATTTTACATTTAAAGGGCTTTATTGGCATGGGAACAGATGTTTACATTGCCAAAGCAAGTAGAATAGACAATAAACAAATGTGAAATAAACAATATAAAATGAACAGTAAACATTACACTCACAAAAGTTCCAAAAGAATAAAGCCATTTAAAATGTCATATTATGTCTACATACAGTGGCTTGCGAAAGGATTCACCCCCTTGACATTTTTCCTATTTTGTTGCCTTACAACCTGCAATTAAAATATATTTTTTTTTGGGGGGGGTTTGTATCATTTGATTTACACAACATGCTTTGAAGATACAAAATACATTTTTTTGTAAGACAAAACAGAAAACTTGAGCATGCACAACTGTTCATCCCCCCTCCAGAAGTCAATACTTTGTAGAGCCACCTTTTGCAGCAATTACAGCTGCAAATCTCTTGGGGTATGTCTCTATAAGTCTGGCACATCTAGCCACTAGGATTCTTGCCCATTCTTCAAGGCAAAACTGCTCCAGCTCCTTCAAGTTGGATGGGTTCTGCTGGTGTACAGCAATCTAAGTCATGCCACAGATTCTCAATTGGATTGAGGTCTGGGCTATGACTAAGCCATTCCAAGACATTTAAATGTTTCCCCTTAAACCACTCAAGTGTTGTTTTAGCGGTATGCTTAGGGGTCATTGTCCTGCTGGAAGGTGAACCTCTGTCCCAGTCTCAAATCTCTGAAAGACTGAAACAGGTTTCCCTCAAGATTTTCCCTGTATTTAGCACCATCCACCATTCCTTCAATTCTTCGTCAGGAATGGTGTTCTTGGGATGTTGAGAGGTGTTGGGTTTGCGCCAGACATTACTTTTTCCTTGATGGACAAAAAGCTCCATTTTAGTCTCATCTGACCAGAGTACAGTCTTCAATATGTTTGGACACCAAACGTGTTTGCTTATTTTTTTCTTTAAGCAATGGCTTTATTTCTGGACACTCTTCAGTAAATCCCAGCTCTGTGGACTGTACGGATTAAAACGGTCCTATGGACAGATACTTCAGTCTCCGCTGTGGATCTTTGCAGCTCCTTCAGGGTTATCTTTGGTCTCTTTGTTGCCTCTCTGATTAATGCCCTACTTGCCTGGTCTGTAAGTTTTGAATGGGCGGCCCTCTCTTGACAGGTTTGTTGTGGTGCCATATCTTTCCATTTTTTAATAATGGATTTAATGGTGCTCCGTGGGGTGTTCTGATATTATTTATAACTCAACCCTGATCTGTTTCTCCACAACTTTGTCCCTGACCTGTTTGGAGATCTCCTTGGTCTTCATTGTGTCGCTTGCTTGGTGGTGCCCCTTGCTTAGTGGTGTTGCAGACTCTGGGGCCTTTTAGAACAGGTGTATATATATATATATATACTGAGATCATGTCACACTTAGATTGCACACAGGTGGACTTTATTTAACTAATTATGTGACTTCGGAAGGTTATTGGTTGCACCAGATCTTTTTTATGGGTCTTCATAGGAAAGGGGGTGAATACATATGCACTTTTTTGAAGCAAGTCATTTTTTTCGGGAGTTTATCAATATTGGATTTGTTTTCAAATGATTTGTGGTCAGTGTAATCTGAGGGAAATATGTGTTTCTAATATGGTCATTGTCACGTTCTGACCTTTATTTCCTTTGTTTTGTCATTATTTAGTATGGTCAGGGCGTGAGTTGGGGTGGGCAGTCTATGTTTGTTTTTCTATGATTTGGGGATTTCTATGTTTCGGCCTAGTATGGTTCTCAATCAGAGGCAGGTGTCATTAGTTGTCTCTGATTGAGAATCATACTTAGGTAGCCTGGGTTTCACTGTGTGTTTGTGGGTGTTTGTTTTCGTGTCTGTGTTTTTCACCACACGGTACTGTTTTGGGTTTCGTTTATTGTTTTTGTAGTCAGTTGTTCATGTGTACTATTTCTTATTAAAAGAACCACGGACACTTACCACGCCGCATATTGGTCCTACGATCCTTCTCGCCTCTCCTCTTCGGAAGAAGAGGAGGAAATCCCTTACAGTCATACATTTAGCAGGAGGTTAAGACGTGCAGCTCAGTTTCCACCTCATTTTATGGGCGTGTGCACATTGCCTGTATTCTCTTGAGAGCCATGTCTGACTTCAGAGGCCTTTCTCAATAGCAAGACCATGCTCACTGAGTCTGTACATGGTCAAAGATTTCCTTAATTTTTGGTCAATCACAGTGGTCAGGTGTTCTGCCACTGTGTACTCTCTGTTCAGAGACAAATAGCATTCTAATTTGCTCTTTAAAAAAAATTTCTTTCCAATGTGTCAAGTAATTATCTGTTTTCCTCCTCATGATTTGGTTGGGTCTAATTGTGTTGCTGTCCTGGGTCTGTTTGTGTTTGTGAACAGAGCCTCAGGCTCTTCTCCAGGTTAATTTCTCTGTAGGTAATGGCTTTGTTATTGAAGGTTTGTGAATCGCTTCCTTTTAGGTGGTGTTAGAATTTAACAGCTCTGTTCTATATTTAGATAATTCCCGGGTATCGGCCTAATTCTGCTCTGCATGCATTATTTGTTTATTTACATCGTACACCGAGGATATTTTTTGCAGAGTCTCAGTTGCAGTGTCAATTTGGCCTTTGTCCCATTTTGTGAACTATTGGTTGGTGAGCGGACCTCAGACCTCACAACCATAAAGGGCAATGGGTTCCACAACGGATTCAAGTTTTTTTGGGGCAGATCCCTAATTGGTATATTGAATTTGACGTTCCTTTTGATGGCAGAGAAGGCCCTTCATGCCTTGTCTCTCCAGACCGTTCACAGCTTTGTGGAAGTTGCCTGTGGCGCTGATGTTTAGTCTGAGGTATGTATAGTTTTTTTGTGTGCTCTAGGGCAACAGTGTCTAGATGGAATTTGTGTTTTTGGTCCTGGAAACTGGACCTTTTTTTGGAACACTATTATTTTAGTTTTACTGAGATTTACTGTCAGGCCCCAGGTCTGACAGAATGTGTGCAGAAGATCTAGGTGCTGCTGTAGGTACTCCTTGGTTGGGAACATAAGCACCGGATCATCAGCACACAGTAGACATTTGACTTCAGATTCTAGTAGGGTGAGGCCGGGTGCTGCAGACTGTTCTAGTGCCCTCGCTAATACGTTGATATGCAGTACAAGTCAAAAGTTTGGACACCCCTACCCATTCTAGGGTTTTTCTTTATTTTTTACTATTTTCTACATAGTAGAATAATAGTGAAGACATCAAAACTATTAAATAACACATATGGAATCATGTAGCAACCAAAAAAAGTGTTACACAAAAGATTTGAGATTCTTCAAAGAAGCCTTGATGATAGCTTTGCACACTCTTGGCATTCTCTCAACCAGCTTCATGAGGTAGTCACCTGGAATAAATATAAATTAACAGGTGTGCCTTGTTAAAAGTTAATTTGTGGAATTTCTTTCCTTCTTAATGCAGTTGTGATGTGACAGTGTAGGGGTGGTATACAGAAGATAGCCCTATTTGGTAAGATACCAAGTTCATATTTTGGCAAGAATTTCTCTAGTAAGCAAAGACAAACGACAGTTCATCATCACTTTAAGACATGAAGGTCAGTCAATCCGGAAAATGTCAAGAACTTTGAAAGTTTCTTCAAGTGCAGTCGCAAAAACCATCAAGCGCTATGATGAAACTGGCTCTCATGTGGACCGCCACAGGAAAAGGAAGACCCAGAGTTACCTCTGCTGCAGAGGATAATTTCATTAGAGTTACCAGCCTCAGAAATGGCAGCCCAAATAAATGCTTCACAGAGTTTCTAGTATCAGACACATCTCAACATTCAACTGCTCAGAGGAGACTGTAAATCAGGCCTTCATGGTCGAATTGCTGCAAAGAAACCACTACTAAAGGACACCAATAAGAAGAAGAGAGTTGCTTGGGCCAAGAAACATGAGCAATGGACATTAGACTGGTGGAAATCTGTCCCTTGGTCTAAAGAGACCAAATTTGAGATTTTTGGTTCCAACCGCCGTGTCTTTGTGAGACGGAGAGTAAGTGAAGGGATGATCGTCGCATGTGTGGTTCCCACCGTGAAGCATGGAGGAGGAGGTGTGATGGTTTGGGGGTGCTTTGCTGGTGACACTGTCTGTGATTTATTTAGAATTGAAGGCACGCTTAACCAGCATGGCTACCACAGCATTCTGCAGCGATACGCGATCCCATCTGGTTTGTGCTTAGTGGGACTATAATTTATTTTTCAATAGGACAATGATCCAACACACCTCCAGGCTGTGTAACGGGTAGTGATGGAGTCCTGCATCAGATGACCTGGCCTCCACAATCACCAGACCTCAATCCAACTGAGATGGTTTGGGATGAGTTGGACCGCAGAGAGAAGGGGAAGCAGCTAACAAGTGCTCAGCATATGTGGGAACTCCTTCAAGACTGTTGGAAAAGCATTACAGGTGAAGCTGGTTGAGATAATGCCAGTAGTGCGCAAAGCTGTCATCAAGGCAAAGGGTGGTTCCATAAGTGTGATTTCATAGTTCTGATGTCTTCACTATTATTCGACAATGTTGAAAATAGGAAAAATAAAGAAATGAGTATGAGTAGGTGTATGAGTAGGTGTGTCCAAACTTTTCACTGGTACTGTGTATGTTGAAGAGGGTGGGGCTTAAGCTGCATCCCTGTCTCACCCCCGGCCCTGTGGAAAGAAATGTGTTTGTTTTTTAAATACATTTTAACCGCACACTTGTTGTTTGTGTACATGGATTTTATAATGTCATATGTGTTTCCACCAACACACCTTTCTATCAATTTGTATAGCGGGCCATCATTCCAAATTGCATCAAAAGCATGAGAAGACGTTGCCTTTGTTTGTGTTTGTTTGTTTGTCAATTAGAGTGTGCAGGGTGAATACGTGGTCTGTTGTACTGTAAATTGGTAAAAAGCCAATGTGACATTTGCTCAGTACACTGTTTTCGCTGAGGAAATGTATGAGTCTGCTGTTAATGATAATGTAGTGGATTTTGCCAATTTTGCTGTTGACGCATATCCCACAGTAGTTATTGGGGTCAAATTTGTCTCTACTTTTGTGGATTGGGATGATCAGTCCTGGGTTCCAAATATTGGGGAATATGCCAGAGCTGAGGATGATGTTAAAGCGTTTAAGTATAGCCAATTGGAATTTGTGGTCTGTATATTTTATCATTTCATTTGGGATACCATCAACCCCACATGCCACACCCTGATCTGTTTCACCTGTCTTGTGATTGTCTCCTCCCCCTCCAGGTGTCACTTATTTCCCTGGTGTATTTCTCCCTGTGTTTCCTGTCTCTCTGTGCCAGTTCGTCTTGTATGCCTTTCAAGTCAAGCAGCGTTTTTCCCGTACTCCTGCTTCTATTCTCTTTTGCTAGTCCTCGCGGTTTTTGACCATTGCCCGTTTTCTGGACTCGGTACGCGCCTGCCTGACCATTCTACCTGCCCTGACCTCGAGCCTGCCTGCCACTCTGTACCTCCTGAACTGGTTTTGACCTTTTGCCTGTCCACGACCTGTCCACGACCCCTTTTGGATTGGTTTGAGTCTTGATATTTATTAAACATCTGCCTTCCATGTCTGCATCTGGGTCGCGCCTTGTGCCCTTTTACCACAGGCCTTTTTGGGTTGAAGGGTTTGTATTTTGTCCTGTATTTCATTCAATGTAATTGGGGAATCCAGTGGGTTCTGGTAGTCTTTAATAGTTGATTCTAAGATTTGTATTTGAGCATGTATATGTTTTTTTCTATTTGTTCTTTGTTATAGAGCCAAAAAGATTGAAGTGGTTTATCCATACATCTGCGTTTTGGATAGATAACTCTAAACAAACAGCACAAAGAGTTTTCTCATTTTCCCAGAAGTGGTTAGATTCTATGGATTCTTCAATTACATTGAGCTGATTTCAACTATTGACTTTTTTCTAAACTGACATCAGTTTTGCACCAAAACATTTACAACAAAGACATATTGACAAATGAAACAAGTGATAAGATATATAAAGGAGATTTCATGCTGAAACCCTCATATTAAACACCAATGGTATTCACTAAGTTGATTGTTTAAGTTTTGGATAATGTTTCACAGCTTTGTCCTAATTTTAATTTTTTAAAAATCTTCTTATTGCATTCAAATGTGATAAGGCCACACAGAAGGCCAGAGATAATTACAGACACCCGTGATAATCTGAAGTACTCAAAAAGGTGTCAAACTTGAAACCTACCAAAATGATGGTCATTTATTTGACCTTCATTTGACTAGGCAAGTCAGCTAAGATCAAATTGTTATTTACAATGATGGCCTACCAGGGAACAGTGGGTTAACTAGCTAGTTCAGGGGCAGAACGACAGATTTGTACATTTTACTCGATCTAGCAACTTTTCGGGTATTGGCCCAATGCACCTGCCACCCCAGTTTGCTGGTAAACTTCAAAGGTTTCTAGTAATATACCCTCCCTCTGCAACCCTAGGCACAATACATCCTGATCAGACATTGCCATTTGTGTTGATGAGAAAATATTATGGAGATTATGGACAGATGGAGTTTGGACAGAGTTTACGCAGACAAATGTGCAGGCATTCGAGTACACACACACACACACACACACACACACACACACACACACACACACACACACACACACACACACACACACACACACACACACACACACACACACACACACACACACACACACACACACACACACACACACACACACACACACACACACACACACACACACACACACTTGAGGGCAGTCAGAGAACAGGTTGCCAGAGGGAGAGACAGGGAGAGAGAGATACAGAGACAAATACAGATACATTGAGAGAGACAGGGACAGCGAGACAGATGGAGACAGACGGAGACAGATGCAGAGAGAGAGAGAGACCAGCTCATGTCTCATGTGGATTCTAGCTAGACCTCCAGTAACATTATGGTAAGCATGATCATTAGACCATGGACCAGCCTGCCGTCTGAGCTAATGAACCACATGATTCATCCACTGTGTATTCTACTGAATCTCACACTCGACCAGAGTTCTCACAGGAGTGTCTCAGAGACCTAACTGTATTGGACTGGCGAGTTTCTAGATCTAAAGTGAACCATGAATACGTTACTGTAAAGCAGGGGAAGGGGGGAAGGGAGGTCAGGTTGGGGTTAGAAGGGTGAACCAATTGGAAGAACAGACACTCATAATGAATGATGTTATGATTGAAGTTCGTTGGCGTACTGTAATATTCACTAAGCGTAATACGGTACAGACACTGCCATACACCCAAACAAATAAAACCACACGTACCCCAACGCACACATGCTTGTGCAAAAATGGACAGACACAAAAGCATACAAAGAGACACACTCTCTCATGTGCACACACACATTTTTGCCCCCACCTGTGACTAATTAGTAGCAGGCATTTCCCGTCAGGAAGGCTTCCCGGTGCCAGGCAGAGCAGAGAGCAGCCAGGCAGCCCTGGGAATCTGGGAACCCCATACAGGCTGGACATCCCAACATTCCCAATAATCACTGTTACCATGCGTAACATTTCAGTCATATAGCAGACACTCTAATCCAGAGCCATTTACAGTAGTGAGCGCATGCATTTTCATACTGGACCCCCATGAGAATCAAACCCACAACCCTGGTGTTGCAAGCACCATGCGCTACCAACTCAGACACACGGGACTATCTTAAACAGTAACCAGTAGGAGCAGTAGCACACAGGATTTCCATTGCCCTGGGTGTGGTTTCAAAGCCAGTTATACACTTTGACAGTGAAGCTACCCTTACCTATGTGCATTAAAACCAGGGGTGAGCATACTCGGCCCGCGAGACCAATACTAATCAAATAAATGTGGGAGGAATGATTATTTTGGTTTACAAAAACACTCCAGATCACACGAATGTCTAAAACTAGACAGGAATGATGTAAAGATTATAATGGACCTATTTTCCTATTTTCTTTTTAGGCAAATAGATTTTGAAAAAACAAATCTAAATCCTGATATGAACCTCGAGCCAAAAGGTTTGCCCACTCCTGGTTCAAACAGTGAGGTATCCTAACATACTGTACACTCGAATACACTGGCTAAAGCTCGGCAAGGGCTGGAGAGTGAATGTCTCTGGTGGCATGTAAACACGGTGGCTGGTAACAGTGAGTGCAGGGGGCAGCGCTGGGGGTCAAAGGTGAGGAGGTGTCGTGGAAGCCTCAGAGGTCGGCCACGCCCTCTGTGCGGTTGCAGAGCGACTCATGGAGTTCAGATGACAGTGAATCCTTAGAGAAAGCCTGCCTGTTTGTATTCATGCCAGGGGCAGTAGACTCCTCTACAGCCTAGAATCAACTGGTCCTTGCCAATGTAGGACACTTTGACGAAGGCGTCTTTGGTGTGCCTGTGTTGATGCAGCTCCAGGGTGATGTCAGCAGCGTTCGGTGGCCATTGCATGTCAAAAACCCGCAGAGCCACGAGACAGCGGATCTGAGTGGTGTCGTGGGCAGAGGAACAGCTTCCTGTTGAGCTCTGAGGTTGTGCCCTGTAGTGTGTCTTTTATTTTGCCCATCAGGGTGTGGAAGAGGGGACCCACACACAGCTGCAGGTTCTGGGTCTGTAGATCATCTCCACAGCCACCAGACACTTGGCAAAAACTCTATTGTCCTCACAATGTTAGTGGAACACACATAGACCTCTGTGGGTTGATGAAGTCTGTGTCCTGGATGGACCTCTTCCTCAGCCTCTCTCCCAGCTCATACAGCTGCTGCATGCCCACCGTGGTCAGCTGAGCTGGGTACATACCCCTGGTCAGTATGTTGGCCCGGCAGCTGTACTCCACCGTTGAGGAGGGCCGTGGACCTCCTTCCAAGTCTATAACCATGTAGTTGATCTGTGTGTGTGCTGGGGGTTCCAGGAGGTTAGGCACCCACTGGGCCTCCATGACATCCGACATAGACTTCAGTTCGGGCTCCGTGGCGGAACAGGACTTGAACGAGCTTAAGGAGAAGGCGGTATGCGAGGGCCGAACCTGTCTGAGTTGTTTCCGTCTTCTTCTGAGACCAGAGCAGGGATCCGAACGCCATAGACACCGAGCCCGGAATACCTACTTTGGCCCAGAGGTCCCTCATCCTCATAATTACTCTGCTGTCTAACAAAAATAGTATCCTATAAGGACAGCCAGCCCTGGAACTCTCAAGATCATCAAACAACGATCACCCTAGATGGGACGAGGCATGTTCCCCTGACACCAAGGGGGACGGGAAGGGGGGGACAAAAAGGAACCATATTAGCATAAAGACGCACAGACAAACAGACTCACAAACAAATTTGTACGCAGAGGTAATCTATGTTGATTCTCATTGCGACTAAAACACCAACCATCACCAATCAGACCGCAGAGACCAGAGAGACAGGGAATCATGCCCATACTGAGTGGAACAGAGAGTTGGAGTTTCCCATATGACCACTAGAGGCCACCAGATCACAGTTTAACAGAGAGATGAGAGCGTGACAACTCCGCACTCGACCGCACTAGGTTATCTATTGAACAGAAGTCGAATATACCTATTGGTCTGAGGTTACAAGGGATTGTGTGGAAGTAGATGAACTATTTAACTCCAGACCCTCAAAGACTGGCCGATGACACTTGATGAAATAATCTATCAAACTGAACCAGTGAGTTATTTGAGCGTCACACTGAAAAGTCTTCTAATGCAACACTGCTGCTATGGCTCTGATCTGTCTGCTGTTAGCAGGCAGCAGCCATGATGTCATCATTACAAGACGTGGGGCTGGGAACAGACCTGGGGTGATAAACCAATTAGCCCACGCTAATCACACTGGGCTGTGTGTGTGTCTACAGACATTTTCAGTTGACGCACAGAGCAGGAATTATATTAATCATTGTTGAGAACACACTCGTTGATGTTAGAAGTAAGTAAACAAGGCAAGGAATAAGGAGAGGAGAGGGGTGGGGAGAAGAAAAGGATCACCCAAAAAAGAGAAGACAGAAAAACTTTTGATGGAGGGGATAGTAGCCCAAAATAGGCTAAGAGAATCTAAAAAAAGTCAATTAAATTTACCGGGTATCCATCTCTCCCAGTCTTGCCCTGGTGAGGTTAGAGAGAGTAAAGCACACACCATAACAATTGTTAGAGCAGACGACCAACAAAACAACATTCACCATCAAAACACCTTACTGTAACACATGCAAACACACCGTCTGGAGACAAGATACGAGCGTGGTTCAATGAACTATAGCGCACAGCGATCCCCTATAAGGATCTCATATAAACTACTGACTATGTAAACAGGATTCTATCCCTCTTATATCTGCCCTCTCAGAGAGACAGTATGCCAGCCTGCATCCCAAAAGGCACCCTATCAGAGCTGTGGTCAAAAGTAATGACCTATATAGGGAATCGAGTGCCATTTGGGACGCAGACCCAGTGAGCAGCTGTGTGATATCCCAGCTCTCTCTCTTCCAAGGAACAGGACCCAGGACGGGTAGTGGCAGCTGTGTGATATCCCAGCTCTCTCTCTTCCAAGGAACAGGACCCAGGATGGGTAGCGGCAGCTGTGTGATATCCCAGCTCTCTCTCTTCCAAGGAACAGGACCCAGGACGGGTAGCGGCAGCTGTGTGATATCCCAGCTCTCTCTCTTCCAAGGAACAGGACCCAGGACGGGTAGCGGCAGCTGTGTGATATCCCAGCTCTCTCTCTTCCAAGGAACAGGACCCAGGACGGGTAGCGGCAGCTGTGTGATATCCCAGCTCTCTCTCTTCCAAGGAACAGGACCCAGGACAGGATGCGGCAGCTGTGTGATATCCCAGCTCTCTCTCTTCCAAGGAACAGGACCCAGGATGGGAAGCGGCAGCAGCAGTCTTCTACACCCGGAACATTTACCATTCACCACCCTGACCTGCTCTCTAACGCTCTGCACGGAATACTCAAAACACACACACACACACACACACACACACACACACACACACACACACACACACACACACACACACACACACACACACACACACACACACACACACACACACACACACACACACACACACACACACACACACACACACACACACACCTACACACACACACACACACACACACACACACACACACACACACACACACACACACACACACACACACACACACACACACACACACACACACACACACACACACACACACACACACACACACTCCTCCGTTTGGTCCATCTACTGGCACTGGGTGTGTGTGTGTGTGTGTGTGTGTGCGCGCGTGTGTGTGTGTGTGTGTGCGTGTGTGATACATCCTGGATGGTACTTACTGGAGCTCCTGCAATAAACAAACAAACAAACACAAATAAACAAACAAACAAACAAACAAACAGAAAAAAGAGAAGAGAAAACAATTATTAGTACTGGTATAATGCATTCAACGTTTTGTTACAACATTTTCTGGTTTGTACAGCAATTAAAACAGACAAATGTTTGTACTTTGGTATTTTAGATCGGGGATATAGTTAAAGATATACATATCTTACAGAAAGAGCCCATTAAGGTTATTGCCAATAGAGCTTGTGGTAAGAGCCTTATGACAAACAGACTAGCACACACTGAGTTGACTTCTGGGTTATGGCTGTGTTTTGCATTAGGCCGGAAAGTGATTCAGAGTTTTACAGGGACATATTGGTACGTTGAAAAAAGGAAAGGAAATAGAAAGTGTGATATAAAAAGGAAGGCTTGAGTTTAATGGCCCCACATCCCAGATAAGAATCAGAAGGGGTTTGAATCAGAATGGTTTTAAAGCTGTCTGGGCCTGGGATATCCTCTCAAAGCTCAGACTGTTCCTTTATTGTTTTCCTGACTGTACTGAAATGTTCTTTTTCAGAGATAGGCGATCTCTCCCTCTCTTTCTCTCCCTCCCTCTCGTTCTTTCTCCTCTTCCATCATTCACTCCATCTGTCTCTCTCTCTCTCTCTGCCTTTCTTTCTCTCCCTCTCCTCCTCTTCTCTCTCTGTCCCTCTCTCTATTAACTCTTAGCATGAACTGTTGGAGAAGTCTCCACTCTGGTCTAAAACCAACAATCCTGACTAAACTGATGAAGAGGAAACACAGAGGACCAGTTGAGCCTTATTAAGATTAACATACAGCCTTTGATTTCTGACTAATGTTGTTTATTTGGATCAAACCAATCATGAAAAGGTTCATTCTGATGTCTCTGTAATAACAACGAATGGCACGCTTTCATTCGGGGGTGGGGCCCCAACACTGAAAGGGAAACATGCCAGCAATACAACTACAACAACAACTGATGGAGTAATAGACATCAGAATGGGTCTAGTCTGAGTGGAAACAGACAGTTCAGGAGTAGTGGGGGTATTAAAGTAGGTAATAGATGTCAGAATGGGTCGAGTCTGAGTGGAAACAGACAGTTCCGGAGTAGTGGGGTATTAAAGTAAGTGGCCTTGGTTTGTGCAAGTCGGAAAGGCTCAGGAGCCTATCTACTGTTCCTATAGCATTAGGCAGCGTGATATATAAGTACACCCCCTAGACAGGACGCTAGTCTATCATAGGGAGATCATAGTCTATCTCCTTAATTCTGAGTGCCAAGCAGAGACACATTGGGTATGACTAGGCTGGGGGGTTTGAACTCCCAACTTTCCAATCTCAGGGCAGACACTCTAACCACAAGGTCACTGAGATACCCTATATACCTACTGCTGTATACACCTTTATGTGCATTGTTTTGTATTGTTAGGTGTCACTGCACTGTTGGAGCTAAAAACTTAAGCATTTCGCTGCACCTGCGATAACATCTGCAAAATATGGGTACGCGACCAATAACATGTGTTTTTTTGTTACTGTTGTAGCTGTGCAATTACTGTTTAATTACTGATCATGTTTAGAATCTAATCAGTGATCTGAGCTAATGGAGAAGTGAAAAACAGAGGAAGAGGAAGAGAAAGGAATGGAGGGGTAAGGAGAGAGGTGGAGTGTGAGCCCAGCTAGCACATTTGGTTCCTTGGACGTTCTGGGAACGAAGTCATACGTTTCCTGACCCCGGTGAAACGGGACTTTTTCAAAATGTATTTCCACCTGTTCTAGAAACAATCATTTGTAGGTTCTGAGAATGTTTTATTATGGTTCCCTGAAGGTTTCCCTGGGAGGTTTTATTAACGTTCTGAGAACGCAAATTCTAGGTGAATTGATGGTAATTCAATAACCTTTGTGGAAAAAGGTTTCAATAAGGCTTTTAATAACACTGCTTTCTTTAGTCTGGGTCAACTCTTTTCAACTCCAAGCACAGATAGGACACATGGACATGTGTTTGCTGTTTGGGGTTTTAGGCTGGGTTTCTGTACAGCACTTTGAGATATCAGCTGATGTACGAAGGGCTATATAAATAAATTTGATTTGATTTGATTTGATTTGATTTAGTTGCTTGGCCATTAATCATACAAACACATGTCTTTTTTTATTGTGTCATGGCATCAGTGAGATTCAAACTTATGATCTTTTGTTCTCGACCAAAGGAATTAGTCCACCACGCCACCAGGATGGAGCTAGCCTTGTTTAAAAAAACCAATTTCAAGCTTAGTGGGCAGGATTAGAGGGCACGGCCAACACACCCGAATACATTTAAAAGAGAATGTCACAACGTTTCAACTTCTTATATTTATCTCCAGCATCACCCCGACATCAACATATGTGAAAATGGCACGTTTCTATGTTTTGTAGTAAAAAAATATATAGAAAGGTAAGTGTTTCCAATGACATAATCAACCAACTAGTCGGCAATTAGTAGGCG
Source organism: Oncorhynchus gorbuscha (assembly GCF_021184085.1). NCBI lineage: Eukaryota > Metazoa > Chordata > Actinopteri > Salmoniformes > Salmonidae > Oncorhynchus > Oncorhynchus gorbuscha. Next base: position 60,795,757 of record NC_060185.1, read on the forward strand.
ATGCCTACTCAAAATTGGTATGAATCACACAGTGCACACCAATGATGTGATTGGAAACACTTGTCTCCCGCTAACAAGATAGAGGAAAGAGAGTGTTATGTTAAAGCTGAGAATGGAATGTACTGTATATGTTCTTAAATAACATTCTTAGAACATTGTTTGAACTTTACTTATGATTTCTTGTGTTTTTTTAAGGAAAGTGTTCTTAATGTTCTGAGAACATTACTTTATATAGAAATCTGTAGAAGTACTGAAATTCCCACAGAAGAAACGTTGTTTCTTAAAGTTCTCTGAAGAATTTGAGAACCTTACTTTAAATTGAACCATGAGGAAACATGTAGGAAATGTTATGCTGAAGTACTGTAATTCCCACCTAAGGTTCTCAGAACGTTATGTGCTAGCTGGGTATCCTGCACCATTCCCAGAACATTGTGGGAAGGTTGTATGCAAAATAATTATAGTACAACCACGCTCTCACCAAGCTCTAAAAAACACATGGTTCTCAGAACATTATGTGCTAGCTGGGAGAGTGGTGGATGGTACAGAGGAGAGAAGAGAGGAGAGGGAGAGAGGGGTGGGAGAAAGAGAGAGGGAGAGTAGTGAAGGGAGTGAAGGGACAAGAAAAGAGGTAAGGAACAAACGTGAGAGGAAAAAGGTGTTGTGGTTTATGAGGCATGAAAGTCAATGAGGTTTATGGGCGTCTAGACACTAGGACAAGGACCTACTGGCCCAGACAGCTACGTAAACAAACACACCAGCCAGATAATTACATCATATTTTTTGCAGAGGTGGCAACAATTTAGCAGTGGGCCACCGCTGCTAAATGAATATAGGGGAAACACTGAGGCAGGTGGTCCTCCCTTTACTGGCACTGTTTGTGTGTGTGTGTGTGTGTGTTTATCTGTGTGTTTGCATTTGTGTGTGTGTGCGCGTGTGTGCGGGCCTGTGTGAACGACTCCCATGATCTCATTGTCCCTCATTTTTACTCTGAACTGTGTGTGTATTTAACTTCCTCTTTGTTTTTCAAATAGATGAACATTTTTCGTCACACAAACAGAGCATGGTGTAATAACCAGCCAGAGCCGGGGCAACACAACAACCTAACCAGGCTGCGTCCTTATGGACATGAAACAAAAACAATTTTCCAGGCAAAGGCAGATCTAAACAGAACCACACATTTCCCCAGTCCTGGGACAACAAGAACTAGCATCTCCACATGAATACAAAACGCTCCATCGGTCCGTCTTTGAACTCCATCCTGAGAACGCCACGCGGCTGGAACGACTTAGGGCCCTGATGCAAAACATGGCCATTTAGCTGTCCTGATAATGGCCTGATGGACTGTGAACAGAGCAGAGAGGGCTTTCAGCTCCAATCTGGGTAGATCAAGCAACGGTCTGATGGTTGGGTATGAGAATAAATAGGAGGAAATATGGAGGAATATGAGACAGGGAAGAACTGGAAAAGTTTATGGTGAATGTGGATGTCCTATAATGCACAAAACACTATATAACCATTTTCTGGCTATGTTTACATAATTATGTGAATAATCTGACATTGGGTGAACCATAACGTTCATCATCGCATGTTTGAGGCACGGAAGACACTAAGTCACACAAGGCACCTATGTAGCTGTGTGTTTTGAGTCACGGTTTACTACCATCTGATAGTAGCAAGCGGTACCATCCACTTCTTTGTACTATTTGATACGGCAAATTTAGATGAGACAATATCTCACAAAAAGATCTGGGCGTGTCTCCTTGACGGTAAGAGCCTCGATTTCTCGTAACAGTCGTCAGTGATCCATGAGTGAGTCAACATGGTCCTCATCCGCGATCGTGGGGACCGTGACTCCGTCTTGACCGCAACCACGACTCAAAGAGGTTTTTCCCTCTCAGACACACAGGCACACCACAGTCGGTGATAATACCTTCTAGTGTTCTTACACTACAGACAGGCTGGACTAAGCAGACTCAAAAACACGTCTCTTTAATCTGACAATGAGTCAACGTTTTTTTTTAAAGAAGCTATATTTGTTGGATGACCCAGTCAAAGAGTGAGAGAGACTTATTGAGGATTTCTACACGAAACGGTTCGGTTACAATGCACCGATTTCAGGTCTGTGCTTTGTTCATTTACCCAATAAGTGTTTTGCGGTATAAGAGAAACCATAACACACTGAAGGAGAAGGGAGGACAGTGACGTTGCCAATGTCACTAACCTCGTCTTACCACTGGAGCAGCTGCTACTGCTCAGGCTGCACCACTAACACACGTTAATGCGACCACGTGGCCAACGTTAGCGATAGGTTGGATACGGAGGGACAGGAAGAAAGGCCTGCTCTATTCTATCACAGACTGTTTTGAGTCACGGTTCACAGACTGTCCAAGCACACTACCACATCCTGCATGTCCATGAGAGAGAGAGAGAGAGAGAGAGAGAGAGAGAGAGAGAGAGAGAGAGAGAGAGAGAGAGAGAGAGAGAGAGAGAGAGAGAGAGAGAGAGAGAGAGAGGTTGGAGAGATGGGGATGGAGCAGAGGGAGGGGAAAGACGGGGAATTAGGAGATGGGAAGAGGAAGAAAGATGTGGGGAAAGAGGAGAGAGGGAATGTAGAGCAGAAAGAGGAGAAGGTGGCGATGACGACAGCACAAAAATACAGCTTAAGAGAGAGATGTGACACTTACCGGGATCACCTCTTCTTCCCATCCTTCCACGCTTTCCAGGAGGACCTGAAGGAAATATAAACACAGAGTGTTCAAGCCCAAACTCATCGACTGAAAAGTCAGAGAAGAAGTTGTAAGTTTAGAGCTGGGGCTAAAGGGGTACCTGGGGGTTGTAAGCTACAGATGAGATAAAACTGTTGGATGTGTGTGTGTGTGTTGGCAGAGGAGTGTGTTCATTGGGGGCGTAGTATATGTGTTGGCATGGTTACGGTGTGTAAACTGCTCCAGATGTCCAAACACACGGCGCCACAGGTGGAATGTTCTACTGTAGAACATCTGGATGGATTCACCTGAGCGGAGCAGGTGTGTGTGTGTGTGTGCGTGTGCGCGTGTGTCAGCGATCCACATAGTAGGCCTTCCCATGGACGACACAGTCGTCCCGCTCCGTCACGGTCATCCCATCCCCTCTCTCTGACCGGCCGAGCCAAACACAACGCCTCTCCTCCACTGGCTTGGTGCCAATCGTCACCTTCCCCTGACCTGACAGTAAAAGGCCGCCCTGATATTGTTGGCTTTACTCATGTTGACTGTGGAGATGCAGTTAAAAAAAGGAAGCTGCAAGGAGCGGTTCAGGCAGCCAGAGCAGTTAGAACACCAGGAGCTACAGCAGGTCAGAGCAGGATCTTTGACCATGCCAGGATGCTGTGCTCAGAGAGAACTATGTAAACACCTAGTGCTGCCGAACACGCTAAAATAAAGTCGTAGTGCACCGTGTGAATCTCAAGTCTCCCATAGTGTTTAAGATCATAGAACGCAAATGCACATAGCACCAACCCTTCTTTTACTCTACTGCTACTCTCTGTTTATCATATATGCATAGTCACTTTAACCATATCTACATGTACATACTACCTCAATCAGCCTGACTAATCGGTGTCTGTATGTAGCCTCGCTACTTTTATAGCCTCGCTACTGTATAGAGCCTGTCTTTTTACTGTTGTTTTTACTTCTTTACATACTTGTTGTTCACCTAACACCTTTTTTTGCACTATTGGTTAGAGCCTGTAAGTGAGCATTTCACTGTAAGCTCTGTTGTATTCAGCGCACGTGACTAATAAACTTTGATTTGATTTGATTTACTCTCCCTTTGCCTCCCTCGCTATTGACTCTCTTGCTTCTCCTCCCATCCACCTTCAGAGCTTGCCCCTGGCTGTGCAGGTAAATGGGATCCATACTGGCGTTGGGCCTGGGTTAGAGTAGCCTAGCTTTGTGTTCTGATGCTAATCAGCTCTGGCTGCAGACATGCTTTTCCCATAGGCCATTATAGGAGTTATTGTTGCGGCCTAACCACTTCCTTACAGTGAAGCCCACGTTTAAAAAGATAACTATCCTCATCCTTCTCCTCCTCTTCCTCCTCTTCCTCCTCCTCCTCTGTCTCCACCCACTTTGCAACGTTTTAGTCGCTCATCCATTCTCTGCATGCAGTCTGTCACTCCTGTACCTCGGCAGTATTCTCTGGAACAGTCCTATTCTCTCGACCATCACATTTGATCTCTGATCTCCTCCTCTCCCTCTTTTTTTTGGACACAGGCATCATTGACTCCCTCCTGTGTGCCCCTGTCTTTCTCCCCCCTCCTTCATTCTCACACCCCTGCCTGCCCCTGTCTCTCTTCACCCCCCTACCCTCCCTCCCCCTTCCACTCCTAAAGTCCCCAGTGTCCTAGGTATTAATAGCCCCCCAGTACTCTCCACTTCCCCTGCTCCGCTCCTCCAGCTCCCCCAGCCATAAACACCACAGTGAACCTGCCCTGGCAAAGACTGACGACTCAATACAAGGGGGCCAGAGAAGATTCCTGGGGTGGTAGGGTGCAGTAGGGGACACACTGGATGGGGGAGAGTGGGGGGGTTCAGGGGTACAGAGTCTTTCAAGCTTCTAAGCTTATCCCAACCACTGACTGTGTTCAGTAAGCAGTAATCCAGTATTGATATTATGGGCTGTTGGTCACTAGGAGCCCCCTGCAGTGCCTCTATTTCTATTGGACATGAAAGTCTCATGCCGACGGACAGGGAGGTGGCCAGGGCTGGAGGTAGAGGGGACTGTAACCGGAGCGTGTGATTTGTCATGCGCAGTATAGCTGAGAGGTAACCGCCGTGGTGATGACAGGCTGATGGAGGGCCAGGATTGACTAGAGGAATTAATGGTATAAACAGGAGTGTGTGTGTTTGTATGTGTGTGTGTGTCTGTCTGTGTAACCAGGGCTCAAGCAGAGCTTTAAACACGTACCTGTACATACACAGTTACGCCAACACACACACACATAGACACGCACAGTGCCAATGTCTGGCACCTTCATCTGTCATCTGTGGCAATGACATAGAGACATCAATCACACACACCACACATGCACGCACGTGCACACACTCACTCGCACACACACACGTGCAGGTGGGGGGAGGGGGGAGTCAAGTTTCGGCCTTAACTTCCTGCGTCACCGGCAAGATCTATGAAATCTGTGACATACCAGGACCAGAAGGTGTCATATGAGGAGTGTGTGTGTGTGTGTGTGTGTGTGTGTGTGTGTGTGTGTGTGTGTGTGTGTGTGTGTGTGTGTGTGTGTGTGTGTGTGTGTGTGTGTGTGTGTGTGTGTGTGTACATGTTTGGTAAGCTGATCTCTGTCTCCATGGTCATTTCCTTATACTCTTAAATAGCTTCCTTTCCTTCCCTCCTTTGGCTGATCTGAAGGACTTGACAGGTCAAGGGCACAAAGGTGAAAATCTATCCAGACCTTTCACCTATCGGTTGCATCCAAGGGAAGGAGACAAGAAGAGGAAGCCGTGTCAAGTATTAGGATATTGCCCATCAGTGATCTACTCCTAGAGGTCAAAGGTTATCAGATCCTGGATGGTGTTTAAAGGTTTATGTCACGACCAATGTTCCCTCTAAGCTACAAGCTGTGCGTGCAGTATCCCTAGACTGCCGTGCAGCTCCCCCTGGACTGCAACACAGAGTGCATAAGAAATATCAAGCCACAGAGAGACGCACGAGACAGAACTTCAATTAACTTTCTAGAGTTTTCCCTGTTAGTTAACACTATCAACTATCCCTTTACTTTGGCAACTGTGATCGATTCAACACAATATTAGCCATTTTCAATGCAACATACCGAAACAAAACAAACTATGCAAGCAATTTTATTGTAGGCAGAACGCTTCGGAATAGGATTCTTTTGGAGTAGGATGCTACTGAGCACAACTCAGCCCGTACAATTCAGCCCGTACACAGCCAATCAGAGCTCCCGTAGGCCTACATGTAAAGACCATTGCCATTTATGGATCTGTGCCATCTACGTTGAACGTTTAAAGCTATGGTCGTGAGTAGATTCGCTTGTTTTGAGATCAAAGCAAGAGATGCATGTAGCCCCGTTTGCAAAAATGTTTCAAATCCTTTGCTATTTAGTGATTAATTAGTCCAGTTATATATCATTTGTAGTCAGTGATAGGGGAGGGATTGCTTCCTACAAGAGCACAAAATGTGCACATTTCTAGACATATTTGAAAAGCGAGTCAGTTAACAAGCTTTTTTTTTTGTCTTAATGGGGCAGTATTGCATTTTGAGACAAGCTTGAATAAGCTAATTAGCCAATAGGCAGAGGGTAGGATAGTTTGTATTTTTGTTTGTAATAATTATATGGGAATAGTAATGCATTTTATTTTGTAAAATGGTTCCTTGCATCAAACAACACAACATTTTCAGTCACCTTGTCTGAAAGACATGTTTTTTAAAATGTTTTCTCACTGAATGTAGACCGACATTGCACACCACACATTGGCTGCTACTGTATGTAGGCTGAATGGTAGAACAATGGTAGAACAATGTTAAAATTGTATGGGATGCATTTTCTCTTGTTTTTGATTGTAGGCCACTCTGGTAGGCCTAAATGATGATCAAATAGCCACAGTAGCTTACTTGGCCACTGTTAAAACTAACTTAAAGCTGGTACAGCCTCAGTGTTCACAGTAAACGTCCGCTGGAAGTTGCACAGAACTTTTCACTCAGCAA